>NW_020525893.1:0-145000 GCF_003368295.1 Carassius auratus
TTTAAATTCATCTCTCTAAAATAAGCAAGATGTCTATGTCATATTCCCATGGAGGAAGTGCAGGGGTGGTGCACAGATCCTCATTAGCAAAGGAGGAAGTCATTCAGTTTATGGTGCAAGTGCCCTTAAATGTAGTCACTGAGGAACTGGGTTTCAAGCATCCAGGCCACAAAAATCAATACAAATTACCAGCATGTCACTAGTGACTAAGCAATTGGGTCACTGCAGCAAGAGTTTGTAGAGTCGAACAACAAAGAGAAACTCGCTGTGTGGCACATCTGATTTGTGTAGTGGATGCAGTTTTACAAACATGAAAAACTATATGGCATACATTACATTATGACACGCCACAAGTTGCCATTCCATGCATCAAAATAGAGTGCAACAACGGGGTTCTGGAAGTAAAAACTGATTTCTAACAAAACATTTTGCAGTTGTTAAGCAATGATATATGCTGCTTTCAATTTCTGTAAACACAACCAAAAAAAAAAAAAAAGAGCAGCAACCACCCAATCCAATTGTGAATAATAATGCAATTGAGTCAGTGTCACTACAAACTCTTATTTATATGAGAATATTTTGACTAAATGTACAATATATTGTATTTTGTCCTTAGGAAATACTATCTCTTAAAAAATATTAATAAAATAATCTAAATAATCAATGTAATATTACGAGAAAAGGAAAAAAAATTTGAGTGCTTCAGAATATAAAATGTAATAAATTAAGTAACCAACATTTATAAATCTCTTCACTGTCACTTTTGATATGTTTAATGAATACATTTGTTTTGAACGAAAGTATTCATTACTTGCATTAAACCTGCATTATTTTGCAAAATCACATCCTACATTGTTAGATAAATCCTCAATGTTGATACCAAGACTGACCAAAAGAACAAAAAAAAACAAAAAAAACAAAAAACAACTGGTTCAGAAATGAGAACCGGTGAAAGAAGAAAGAGAAATAAACCCAGCAGATGTTTGTCCTGTATGCCAATAAGAAGTTTTATTATCCCTGGCTCTCCTTGACATCCCTCACAGGTCATTTGCTGGCGGTTGCGGGTCTTACCTTAGTTAAGGATGAGAGGCGAAATCCCTTGGCCCTGTCCTTGCCTGCGTTCTGGTTGAGGTAATTGCCCACGGCCAGAAGGTACTCCAGCACGCTGACAAATGAGTCACAAGCCCACAGCTGCTGGCACATGCGGATCTTCTGGATAATCAGCTGAAAGACAAACACAGAGGCCAGAACATGTCATCTCCAACTAATCGAACAGCAAACTTTTTCCTGCCTCTCACTTAACAGCCATCGGCATTTAAGTTCCTGTTGACACAGACCATACCTGTCAAGTACATATCAGAGCCTACACAGGAAGTGTTTTTATTTATTATTTCAAGCTGGAAAGAAAGTTAAACCTGATGATTGGTAGCCATCAGGTTAAGGGTTCTTGCTGGAGTAACAAGTACCAGGAACAATCAACGACTACCATCCGTCAACAAGACACTTATTACAAGAGTTCTTAAGAACCCATGCTAAATCAAAACACTGGAACAGAATGGTATATGACTAAGGTTAACCGAAAACAACCCCAGTGAACTACAGCGGATGATTACTTGACACAACTTCAAGTCAACGTGAAATCAAAATTGACCCTATTTACTTCCTTAATGCACGTTCCTGGTGTTCTTGTGCATGCTGCCTTTCTAATCGTTTATCAAAATATAATGGTTGTTCAGCCTCTGAAGCTATTTATTTCTATTTCAGCATCGTTTTAGGCTATGTTGTAAGTAATGCTGCTTTTCTAAAAGCTAGTTAATGCAGTAAATTAATGCTGGTTAATAAAATAAAAGCTAACGTGATAGAAATAATAATAGTCATTAACATTATTTCAAATAGAAAATGCTATGTGATAAATAAATAAACGCTTTAAAAAAATATTTACCTATTAAAAAGTACAATCAAAATAGCATTTGAATGCAATAAATAGTTGATAAAAGAAATTGCATTAATACCAGATGCATAATATTTACACCAAGGCATTTGTCTATGATGTAAAGCGTTAGAGATTTAGTCTGATAAGTTGCATTTGTGATCAACAAACTCACAGTGATGCCGACTGAATGTGTAATATTCCCAGAACCACACTGGATTACTACCAATTAAATTCACCAAATTAAATACACCATTTTCATTCAGGCAGTCTGATTAACATTCCTATATTAATACCTCAAGAAACACGTTTATGCTACTCTTGGGGAAAAGCCCTTGTGATTTAGCCAAGATAAACAGGTAAGGCTGAAAGGTGCTAGCATTAATTGCCTAAGATGTTTGCGTTATTAGTTATTTAACAACCACTTTAGCTGAGCCCCTGAGTAAAGAGCAACAGCGAAGAAAACAACCAAAGGAAAAGCTAGATTTTACATCTACGAAACCAACCATAAGACCATATGCCCATCTTTTTCCATCGCAACCTTCCCATTTGCTCACAGACTCAATCCATTTCCTTTCAGCCCTCTGCTTGATTTCTACCTGATTCACAACCTTAACCACTAATTTGACCAAAGCTATCTATGCTAATCAAGTCCCAATTGGCAGAAACTTCAGCTACGCTTCTTTCCAACACCCCACATGAGTGATCTTCTTGCATTTTTACTCAAACTCCTGCGTTTCGCTCCTCACGTGAGCTCTTGGAGCATTGCACGCTGTCTGTTTGCTAAAAGCTCACAATGCCACAAAGAGTTAGCATTCCTCAGAAAGCTCTAAGACAAAACAACAACACACCTAAAGAGCTCTTCGATATTCCCCGTTCTAAGCCAGAACAATTTTCCACCCTAGCACCCAGCCTGTCAGATGGTGGGTAAATCCGCCTTAATGTTACAGGTATAAAAAGTCAACCATGTCAGAAAATCCCATGGATTTAATGGTGACAGTAGAAACAGTTGTTTGGGAAGTCAATGGAGGATATTTCTACAGGGCCCAAACTGAGTCACTGTATAAAATTTTCAGACAGAAAAAGCATTGATCTTAAAGGCCTAGTTCAGCCAGAAACGATCATTACTCCTCCTCAAGTCGTTCTAGACCTGTATTCCTGTATTTCATTCTTCTGTGGAACACAAAGCTAGGTGCAAACAACAACAAAATTGAAATCCATTGACTTTCATTATTTGGACATTTTTCAGATTTCATTTACATGTTCTTGTTCCACTTTTTGGGATTTTGCAAAACAAATAAATGCCTAGATGTGCCTAAAGGCTGATTTATACTTATGCATTGGACATACGCTGTAGCCTATGTGTAGACATACTCCCTGAAGTGCACCTCTCCAAAAATCTAACAGGGCATCATTTCTATGCGGACCACAAGCACTGTGATTGGTCTGCTAGAACGTCTCACTCCACATGTATTTGAGTTTTGTGTGCACTTATTTATCCAATAAGAAAACATGTGCATAAACCATGATGGTAGCACATTTACTGAATATATTTTGCAATGTGAATCAAAATGTTGCAATGGGACAGCGTAACTGACTGAACTCATTGCACAGCATCTGAAATGTTGTTTTGGTCATTCTGAAATGTCAAAGTGGTTCAGTATAATTACACTACTGCATTCCCAAACAGCAGGCATCCACCTCCGAAAGCATGATAACATGAGCGCATTTATTGCATTTTGCCTGCAAGAAAGACTCAAAAGGCTTCTCCTACTGCAGCGAAGTACTACTTAGGGATATTTGGCACCAGTTTACCAAGTTAATTCACAACATTTTATTTGCAAATGTTTTATGCAATATAAAAGATTTTGTGCATATAAGTTGTGCAAAATTCATTGGATTCAATGGAAACAGCAAAATGTTCAAACTTGTGTGAATTATTCATTTATCCACCCTCATGTCATTCAAAACCTTTATGTTGAACACAAATTACTACACCATTACTACACAGTTTTGGTTCCCATTGACTTCCATTGTATTGACAAAAAATACTTTTCCTTTAACATTATGTTCCTTTAAAGTGAACATGAAATCAAAATAGACCCAATTTATTTGCTGCAAACACGTTCATCATTCCAATAATCACTAACTTGCTCTACCTTTGAAATGACTTTGCTTTTGAGCTGACAAAGACCATAAATAATTGACATTATTTTCTAATTAATTAAATAAATAAATACCTATTTGGAAATCACTTGACATTATTTATCTAAAACGTAATTATTTTAGACTTCTGTTGTAAATTATCTAAAATCTTTCCAATACTAATGGAGTAATTTAATTCCAGTTAACATTAATCAAATAAAGGTTACCAGAAAAACAGCAAATAGTGGAATATTTGGTAAAAGAAGGAAGTGTTACCATGACATTATCTTGTAAATTTTTACATATACTGATAATGATACTAATGATAAATAAATTAACACTTGTTAGGAAATGTATTAGGTATAAACATGAATTAATGAACAATATTACATACAGTATATGAACCTATTACAAATTAATCTAAAATTAATAAATGCTCTAAAAATAAGTTTGTTCATTGTTAGTTCATGAAATTTAAGGCGCTGGCTAGGTTAAGAAATTAAAATGTTACATAACGAAAGTAAAACAAAAAAGTTGATGCTGCCTTTCAAACTCATTAAACAGCAATTACATGTGCCCCGTCAGAATTATTAGTTCAACATTTAGTCAAAGGGCTCATGTATATTTAATAAGAGATCAGACATGGTGATGCCATCAAAAACCCATTCTGTTTAGACAGATTTAATATGCATGGAAAATGGGAGCATAAATAAATAAAAGTAGCTGAGGATGTCAAACCAAATCCTATATGCATGTGCATTTTCAGGGTTTCTGCAGGTTTTATGAAGGTTACATTTAGACTTTTTATATTAAGATCACTTTAATATTAAGTGAAGAAAAAGAGAACACAAAACGTCATGTGTTTGGAAGTGCCGAAGGAGTTGCATTAACAGTATTCAAAGTTAGAAAATACAACTTCCAACATATCTTTTTAATTGTATTTTTAATTAATAAAAAAAATGCTTAATTAGAATATGGAAATAACTTGGTAACACTTTACAATAAAGTCATTAGTTAACTACTTTAGTTAAGATGAACTAAGCATGAACAATACTTCTACAGCATTAAATAATCTTAGTTAATTTTAATTTCAACATTTACTATGCATTGATAAAATGAAAAATTGTGCTTGTTAAAATTAGTTAATGCACTGTGAATTAACATGAACTAACAATGAACAACTGTATTTTCATTAACTAACATTAACAAATACTGTAATAAATGTATGATTCATATCCGTTAATTTTAGTATTAACTAATGGGACCTTATTGTAACGTGTGATCAATCACTTTTACTCTACCATTCTGTTCAGTATTTAGTCTTATTTCCAGCACAAAATGACTAAAGATTTCTTAAATCAAAATAAACTGAGAAACAAATGACAGAAGCATTATGATACATAAGGTAAAAAAAAAAACATTTAATTCAAATAGAAAACTATTTTCATGCCCCACTGACATATATTTGTTATTGTTTTAAGCATATACTCGTTTCTTAAAAATAACTTCAAATGTCATTTTACAGAAAACCAGAATTCATTAATTTTTAAATCTCAAGTAAATGCATCTTGATTTAAGGATGTTTACATATTGAACTGAAAAAACAAGAGATGAAAACTAAGGAATATGAATACTAAGGAAGCCATACGTTTAAGAATGTACGATTTTCTGCTCCCTACTTAAGACCGTTAAAGGCATTGATTTGTAGAAGTCTGAATTTAGACTGTTTAAGACCTGCTGAAACCCTGATTCTCACTACTGACACAAAAGTATGAGCGATTCAGATGGCAGTCACTTCTGGCATCTTTGACGGCAGTCAGTGACACGGCCGAGCACAGCAAGATGGACAGAACAGCAAAATCTGCTAAAATAGCTGTCAATTCCCTGAGGTGAAGTCATGAGCCCTTACTGACACCCGAATGCTGAGTCAAGCCGATTCTGACCTCCACACTTAGTGGCTTAAACTTGCGGCCGGTATATAATCATCTGTTCACACAGAAAAGCTTGTGAAGAATCTATGTCACGTCTTTGCATCCCATTTCAGAGCCCAGAGAGAATGCAACATCAGAATGAAATGTATTCAGTGGTGCAGAACAGAAGAGCAAGACGGCTATAGAGAGACTAACTTTTGATGCACTGAAAGTACAAGAGGGATTTAAACTTTTTTTTTTTTTTACTCACAGGTAGAAAAAGCCTTCAGAGTGCTCTTTGGGCTACATCTCCTGCCCACCACTAACTCTCTCTAACTAATAAATGACTTGAAGGAAATTTGCCATTAGAAACTCACTCGAAGTGCTGATTCGTTGCGAACAGAACCTCTGTGTATTAATGCAGGGCTCTTTTTTCCACCTCAAGTCCATTTCATTGATTTTTTTTTTTTCCTGAGCGCCTGCTGTCTGCCAAGATTGTCGTTTGCATTAGTAAATGAGCTTTTTATTCTTTCTCTTAGTTTTTTCAGCTGTGTGCCTCTGGGAGCCACCTGTGCGAAGCTTACTGATTTACTCTAGGCCGTACTGTGAGACTTGAGTTCACATGAAATTGTTTTCCCACAACAAACTTTCATTTGCTTCTTCTGTCAATCATAATCATCAGAGCTGTGCGATGCTTACTGTGAAATAAAATGCCAGCACACAGACAAACATGCAAATTAATACACACTCACAAGCACACTGCTTATTGTAACTTAAAAGTAATAATGAATGCATCCAAAGAGCCTCTCTTTCTGAAATAAATGCATTTTCTGAATGTGCCCTATCAGTAAGCGATTCAGCAGAGTTCAGTGGAAAAGAGACGGGGAAAGCAAGAGAAACAGAAGCAGGCTGACACAAACATGACTGACAGGTGCATATGAGGTGTTTGTAATGCGAGTCTGACCGGCGTGAGGTCCTCCATACAGATGGGCAGCTCTCGCATCGTGAGCAGCAGGTCCAGACGGTGCGCTGAGGTTCGGGATGTTGCACATCTGAGGAAGAGGTGATGTATCATAAAACAGCATGGGCAATGTCAAGATATGCAGCTATACACATGCTCAGATCATATGCATGTAAAACAGAACATGTGCAGGTCATATTGCACACCAAAATCTAAAGCAAAACACATTTATTTATTATTTACAGCATTTATTAATCACTCATTTTCACTAAGATATTAGATTTCAGAAGATATTCGGTAAACTTTCATGAAAATAATGCAAAAAAAATCTGAAAATCTGACTCGTGACATGTTTTGTGAGATTCAGTGATATACATATTCAACAGTTTCCCAGATATCGGCTGAAACACAATTACGATGTATCCCCTCAGGTTACATACAAGCATATATATATATTTCAAGGTAAGACATTCATATTTCACATGTTTATGCATTCCGTATCTCACATATTAAGTGACCACCGCTGCTGGAAGCTGTCTCAGTAAGAAATCATTATGCAAGGCTCATTATCCAGGAATAATGTTTGAAAAAATAAGATCTCTTGTAAAAATCTGATCCTCAACCCTTTAGGATTGACTGGCACTGTGATTAATGAATCACAAACACCATATCCACGATTTGTTCAAATTAAAGATTCCTCTCAAACACAAGACAGCAACTGCTGAATTCTCTTATTAAAAATCCCTTCATCAAGTCGTGTGCTTGTCTGCATTGTGAATATGAAGGTTAAGAATTCAAAGCAACAGCTGCCAAATTAAATCCCCCCATGGATTTTGCACATAATGAGGATCAGAAGAATTGGATGCACTTAGACTTATGAAACTATGGCTGTCACACATCGAGATGGCACAGAATCTATAGGTTATATATAATGTGAACTAACATACATTAGAGATTTATATGATATGATGGTTATGGTTCCCAAATCACAAAATATTATGGGACGCTTTTAGAAAATGCAGAGTAATGCTCTTTTAATGTTGACAACAATGTCCAGATGAATATCATAAATCATATAATCTTAAATATATATAATTAAAATATTAAATATATTCGAACAGAACATAGAAATGATTTAATCCTTGATATAATGCGATAATGCAAAACAAAATATTATTGTACAACTTTAGGCTTTTCATTATAACACTTTTTTGCAATCAAATACATTTAGAAAAATTATACATAATCTAATCAAAGTTGCATGAATTCTGAAAGGTATCTGCGGAGAGATGCAATCAAAAAACTTGAATTCAAATCATTAACAGCACATCGTGTGATTATCACGTCTGCTTGTTATCAGCTCTGTTATTTCACTGATTAAGTGTGATGGCAGATTTACCTCCATCATGTACTGGTCCACCACATGCAGTTCACTCGGCTCTCCTTTATGTGATTTATACATCTCGATGTCATCTGGAGTGGGCACGTATCTGATGAAGAGCACAACAAATGTAAACAGGGCAAAGCACTGAAATGCCTGCCCTAATTTAGTTCTACATCGGGCCAAACTCTCAGCTTCATTAATACTTAACAGATGCCCATTTCTAAAGCATGCACAATTCTAAAAGGATGTCACACAACCCTTGTTCCCTTTTTCCAGGTTGACTGCCTAGCAAGCCTATTATCTCCTCTGAGATTGCCTCTTTTTCTCTTTGCGTCTCTCCTTCTAGTCCTCTGTAAAGGGTGCATGCTATTCTGATTTCCTCTGGAACAGGGGATGATTAAAAGCCAAGTTGCAGTCCACTTGAATAAAGTGCACAGGTAGTTGATGTTCTGGCTGTTCCCGACATGCATCCTGTTTGAACCCGTCTCACCTTAAAAATGGACCTGTGTTCAGGTCGTTTTAGTGCATTTTGAATCTATACCACACTGACTATTTCATGAGCCCAAGGATGTTCGGATGGAGAAACCAAAGCCACCCACCATTAATATTGCAACTTCTGCTGGGACCATCTTGGTTAAGATTGCATTCAGAAGCCACACTAAAAAATGTGTTGCATTTGCTAAATAAATATAAATCTCTCAGTAGGTACATTAGATTATGGCTCCAGCATGCAGGTCGGACTCCCGCAGTCATCACAGGATGCTTCTTGCAGACAAATGCGGAGGAGAAAGCATTTCTCCAGCTTCCCTCAGGGCAACTCAATAGTTTCCTTTTACTCAAATACATCCGATAAAAGTTTTATAAGCAGGCTGTTCTGTTAAGAGAGCCTGGCATGTGCTCTTTTATATTAGCATTAAAGAAATGCTATGGTGTGCTCCTTGACATGAACTGCCGGTGACTTCTCGTGGTCTCCGTGGTCTTCATTAGATCTGCCGCTGGAGCATCTTACAAAAATCACAGGCCACACTCTGTTCTGGCACATTTAACTGTGGTCTGCTGATCTCCACCGCTCTATTTTCATTTATATTTCATAAAAGGGTCACTGACAAAAAAGATGGACATGCATCTTTTATTCAAGTATCAACATTTGGTGTTAAAATGTGCATGCATGTGTTATAGATATATGTATTTTTATTACTATTTAGTTTTGGCTTTTAAATGATTAGATCATGATAGACTTAAAAAAAAATGTTTGCTTTTATGCCAAATGCTTACATTCATACAAGTTTCTGAGTCTTCTGATTTCTAATGCTTTTTTTTTTTTTTTTTTTTTTTTACATATTTAGTTATTTGTTCATGACAATTTTTACTTCTCAATAATAATCTTGTAAACCCCATCTGTGTGTTTATTTGAATTTCTAAATTTTTTAAACTTCTAAATATATACTGTATTGATTCAATATTATTTGGTACATCTCAAGGTACATATGTTAAGACTGTGCCCCTCCCTCAAAATATTTTGTAGCAGATCTGTTTAACAGAAAGGGGAGATGGTTACAAAAAAAAAATATTATGGACCTCAAATTTTTGAAGTGTTACATTGCTAAAGTTGCTAAAGCATGCGAAGATAAAAAAATCAGATAATAAGCCAATAAACTGAGATTGTACACTATTAAAGCACAAAAACATCTTTAAAAAAAAAATTCTAATGCAGATAATATCATGCACTGTTCTCACAGATATAGTATAAATGTGATGAATCGTATTTTTCTATCAGATATACAGAAGAAGTTCTATGAAATCTTGTGAACATAAATGCTAATTAATGTTATCTTATTTAACTTTTTTTTTCTCTCCACCTTGTTAAACTAGTAGCGTTTCCATTTTGGATTGCAACAAAATTGCTTATCAATTTCTTTTTATGCTATATTGGATTCAATCTTTTTACCAACCAGTTCCAGAAAAGAAATACTAAATCTGTGCTATAAAAGAAAACAAGTTGGCAACATGATTTAATCCAGGATTCTGTGATAATTTGCTATATGAGAGATTTACAAGCTATCTTTGACCAGAAAAACTAAATTACATTTCAGCACAGCACCAGATGAGCATAAACTACTTTGGATCAGCATAAAATTTATACATATTCAGCACACATTTTTTAAACTTGACTTAAGTTGATAAGCTGTCTTGCCAAGAGATACTGAAAAAAAAGCAGCAAAACACGACATCTGCACGTGTTCATGAAGCAACAATTTATCAAACAACAACCCTGCTTAAAATACGAATACGCCACCACTTGTGAAGAGATGAACTATTGTGTCAGCTGTGGAGTTTGGCAGCCAGTAACTCTTACCTCCTCAGAGAGGCAATATGCTCGTCAGAGAGACCCCCTTCCTCTTCATTTATTATCAACAATTTGTCCTTGAGCTCTTTTGGATGCACGGGGAAACTTTTGAGGAAAATATCTGTGGGGACGACACAAAATAAAGTTACACACACACACACACACACACACACACGTAGGCGTTCAGTCTTGAGCAACCCTTAAAACAACCTCTCCTGACAGCAGCTCTTCCCACCTGCGATGCAAAACTCCAAGCGCAATTTGAAGACAAAAGGGTTGTGTGCTTAATTACCTCTCTCTACACGAACCAGCGAGGGCCAGATGCATGCTGATTTGCATTGTACAAAACCTGAACTGATGAGAATTTCATTTCACCTAATAAACCTGACTGTGCTAAAGCTGCAAACATAAGAACAGTATGAATAATAGGAGCTGTGGCGGTTGGGATAACGCTTATTACGGCGACATATACATATTTTCATGGAGTGGCACCAGGTTCAAGGATACATTTACAATGTTAAGCCTATTTTTCATTTTTTAAACAAAATCTATTATCAATCTATTATAATAAAGAAGGGTCTTTCATGGCTGAAATTATTTCATCTCAGCAATGAGCCAAGCAAGGAAATACACACACACACACACACACACACACACACACACACACACACACACATATATATGTATAAACATACATTGTGTGTGTTGAAGTGTGGAAGTCAGTGGCTGTTTGTTTACCAACATTCCACAGAAACTTTTCTTTTGTTTTCAGCAGAAGAAATAAATTCTTACAGATTTGGAGCAACTTGAGTAAATGATGACAGAATTTTCATTTTTGGATGAACTGTCCCTTGAGGACTGGAGAAATGACTGCTGAAAATTCAGCTTTGCAACACAAAAATAAATTCAACTGTAAGACATACTAACATAGAAAACAGTTATTTTAAATTGTAGCAATATTTAAAATATTATTGTTTTTACTATTTTTATTTTTTTTTATCAAACAAATGCAGCCTTCATGAACACAAGAAACGTCTTTCAAAAACGTATTATTATTAATGCTGTCCTCTTAATAAAAAGTAAAAATAAGATTTGGTCATACTTTATTTTAAGGTCCAATTCTCACTAATATCTAACTATTAATTACAACTTCTGGCATAATAAACTCCTAATTTGCTGTTTATTAATAGTCAGTAAAGTAGCTGTTAAGTTTAGGTATGGGGAAGGATTAAGGGATCTAAAATATAGTCTTCCAGAATAAGGCATTTACATATATATTAACAGCAAATACGCTAGTAGTATACATGCTAGTTAATAGTGAGAATAGGACCTTAAAATTGTGAACCTAAAAAAAAGTCCTACCTAACATTTTTTTTTTTTTTTAGTACAGCGACAATTTCAAACCCAATTATTTAATTGTATATAAAAAAACAACAACAAAACAAATGCTACACTGCAAAGATAATAAATGTGTGACAATAACATTTTAAAGGAACTATCATGAAAAAAAAAAGAAAAACCAAGGAATTTTATTTAGTGGTTTTTCAAGTAACTTTAAAATCTATACAAGAGCACTAACATATAATTTTGTCCTCGTGCTTTTATATGCCACCTTTGTAAAATTATAAGCTGTTCTCCTTATTTCCTAAGTGTGTGATTGCACTAAAGACTGCTCAGAGCTAACAAGGACTTCAGACTCCTGATTCCAGCCCAACCCATATCAAATGTTTTCAAGCTGTAATTGCGACACTAATCATAGGGTTAAAATTAGCTATTTATTTTCTTTACAGGTGGTATATGCAGCAGGAGAGAAGAAAAAAAATACATTGAAATGGAGGGCTATGAATCAGCCCTTGATTTCAGAAATATGCAGAATTTTTTGCTTTAATAATGAAGACTGTGGTGCCATCATTGTTTAAGAACTGGGCTCAAAGGGTGCTGTTCACTTTAAAGCTTTTAGCTACAGCTCTCTGTACAAAAGAAAGAATGAAAAATGAACGCACATATAGTGGGTTTTAAAGTCAACGATAATTAATGAAAATTCTCAATGAAAGTGCATGAAAAATGTACATAAATTACAGAATGATTTAATATCTGCATCTTCATCTGAGATCATTTGAGATGTTTCAAAGAGCATCTTGTGCTTCAATGGAAATCTGACCCTTTGGCAAAGTTCACATGCAAATCTTACGTAAAGAAAATCTATGGTATAAAATTAATATTTTCTGATGATTTTCTGAAGGTTTTCCACGTGGTCTCAGACTTTTGTATATACAAACCCATACCTGTGGCAGAAAAAAAATTAAAAGCTGCGGTAGGGAACTTTTGACGCTCTAGCGGTTAATAAACAGAACTGCTTGCGTCTTGCGGAAGAACATCGTAGCCGGAACTACTTCTCTCTTTTTATGTCTATGAAGAATCACAAAGGTACTGGGTTACTCCGCCGCGGTACCCCCGAAGCAATCTAAAATAGTCCGAATATATACACTTATTATAGGTGCACTCTAGTGATTCAGGACAAGCTAAAAACACGGTTTGGAACATGGATTCATGGTGTACTCGCTTATTATATACATTTTTCTACATTTTGAACACAAACAAAGTTACAGACCGCAGCTCTGATTGGTTGTTTCTTAACGGGAGCGATGGAGTTTCTGCAAATGGCAATAGGACACTGGGAGGAGCCAGAGAAGCTTGATTTATACACAGATTATCTGTCTCATATTCTACTGTCAGGACATAATGACAGGTTTAACAAATATGTAAAAAATATATTTTTACAAAAGTTACCTACTGCAGCTTTAAAGAGCAAAGGTCGAATCAGTAGTATAGTATTTTACATGTGTGCCGAGATTTTAAAAGACACCAAATTCTGCAATTAAAAGTCAGAGATCTCACCTTAAATCTACAGAGACATGGAAGAGCAACAATAAAACTTTTCTCCGGATAAAAGCCCTGCTTCTAATGATGGCTGGAAGATTGTGTTAAAAGTCTCAACAGAGTCCTCCAAAGTGTCTGGCAGAAGATTAGTCTTTGAGTTTGTCATATTATAAAGACATACACTTTCTGAAGTATATCAAGAATCATAATAAGTAGTCATAATGGACATAATGGATCTGTTCCAAACCCTAGTGAGCTGCCAGCTACCTAACACTGTATACTGCCTACACTTTTAATACTTTTATTCAGCACGGATGGGTTAAATTAATCAAGAGTGACAGGAAAGACTTTTATAATGTTACAAAACATTTCTATTTTAAAGAAATGCTCTTCTGTTGAACTTTCTATTCATCAAAGAATCCTGAAAATAAAAATGTATCACAATTCCCGCAAAAATATGAAACAGCTCAACTGTTTTGAACACTGGTAATTAATGCTGTCAAACTAGTTTTTCTCAGTCGCTTTGGTACATTTCTCTAATCATTCTTGAGATTTGCAAAACAGTAAGTGCATTTCTCAAAACAACTCGTACAAATATCAAAACACAATGGATGACCTGCAAAAGCCAGTCGCTTGCTCAAAATCCTTAGTTCATCTCTCAAAAATAAATATCTGTGTCAATGAACATGTCAGTGCCATCAGAATGACAAGTCCTTGTGTCATAGTTTACGGATAAGACAGTCAAATTGCTTAGTCATGTTGTCAATTTAACAGTGGAGGGATGTTCTGATGTAAACTACTGTATTGAACAGTATGCCATATGCTTATGTATGCCATATATCCATTTCAAAACTACACATTTACACATTACTGTTTGTGGGATGTTGATTGAAAGAGACCCAGTTACACTTTTACTAGTGGTCTGACCAAAAAAATAAAAAAATAAAAAATACTTTTACAATGCCATTGTGATATAGAAAAGGAAATATGGGAACAAAGATGAAAATAATTCCATTTTCAGAATTTGTAACTCTTGTGTTGTCCTTTGTCTATACAGTATAAGCTTTCCTACTGAAGACTCATGAGATGAACCTTTGAGCTATTTCAGAGAAAGGGTTTATCATTGGTTTATCATCTACATTCTCTTCATTAGTAAAGATTCACTTGCACAATTCATGCCAAATTGACAAAACATCTAATAATAGTGTGTAAAAATACAAATAAAAAGTGTGCTTGGCAGTTTATGACAACTAGATTAACCATTTTGCATTTAATGACTTACTATGAACTAAAGACTAGATGTTTTGGGGGGTAAGCCTATTGCACAGAAAACTGTATAATACATTTTGAGCAACATGACATTAGCAACTGATAATGTAGGAAACCGCAGATAAATGTGCGTAATCAATTGCATGAATGTACAATAGCAATCGCAACTTGTTTAAAAGAATGAGAAACTGGTTTTATGATGTGTATTAATGACTAGATGATGTGGAGGTTGTACAAGTAGTTTTGAAAATTTCATTTCTGTTTTGAAAAATGCACCAAAGTGACTGAG
Organism: Carassius auratus; assembly: GCF_003368295.1. Classification (NCBI taxonomy): domain Eukaryota; kingdom Metazoa; phylum Chordata; class Actinopteri; order Cypriniformes; family Cyprinidae; genus Carassius; species Carassius auratus. The sequence goes on from NW_020525893.1 coordinate 15,116, forward strand.
AAAAACTGTAATCAGATTAATCGCATCCAAAATTAAAAATCAAAAAGTTTTTGTTTGCACAATATATGTGCGTATACTGTGTATATTTATAATGTATATATAGAAATAAACACTTATACAACATATATTCTGAAACTATTTACATGTACTTACATGTCTATATTTATATTCATATAACTGATATTATACATAATTACATTTAATATAAAAACAATTTTTTTAAATCTGAAATATATGCATGCATGCATGTGTTTGTATTTATATATACATAATAAATATAAACAGCACACATGCATATATTATTTAAACAAATTCTGGATGCGATTAATCATTTGACAGCACTACTGATAATGCTAATAAATCAAATCAGCATATTATAATGATTTCTGAAGGATCGTGTGTCTCTGACGACTGGAGAAATAATGCTGAAAATACAGATTTTTGCATCGCTGAAATAAATTAAGTTTTAAACTACAGTATTGTTCAAAATAATAGCAGTACAATGTGACTAACCAGAATAATCAAGGTTTTTAGTATATTTTTTATTGCTACGTGGCAAACAAGTTACCAGTAGGTTCAGTAGATTGTCAGAAAACCAACAAGACCCAGCATTCATGATATGCACGCTCTTAAGGCTGTGCAATTGGGCAATTAGTTGAAAGGGGTGTGTTCAAAAAAATAGCAGTGTCTACCTTTGACTGTACAAACTCAAAACTATTTTGTACAAACATTTTTTTTTTTCTGGGATTTAGCAATCCTGTGATTCACTAAACTAATATTTAGTTGTATGACCACAGTTTTTTAAAACTGCTTGACATCTGTGTGGCATGGAGTCAACCAACTTGTGGCACCTCTCAGCTGTTATTCCACTCCATGATTCCTTAACAACATTCCACAATTCATTCACATTTCTTGGTTTTGCTTCAGAAACAGCATTTTTGATATCACCCCACAAGTTCTCAATTGGATTAAGGTCTGGAGATTGGGCTGGCCACTCCATAACATTAATTTTGTTGGTTTGGAACCAAGACTTTGCCCGTTTACTAGTGTGTTTTGGGTCATTGTCTTGTTGAAACAACCATTTCAAGGGCATGTCCTCTTCAGCATAGGGCAACATGACCTCTTCAAGTATTTTAACATATGCAAACTGATCCATGATCCCTGGTATGCGATAAATAGGCCCAACACCATAGTAGGAGAAACATGCCCATATCATGATGCTTGCACCTCCATGCTTCACTGTCTTCACTGTGTACTGTGGCTTGAATTCAGAGTTTGGGGGTCGTCTCACAAACTGCCTGTGGCCCTTGGACCCAAAAAGAACAATTTTACTCTCATCAGTCCACAAAATGTTCCTCCATTTCTCTTTAGGCCAGTTGATGTGTTCTTTGGCAAATTGTAACCTCTTCTGCACATGCCTCTTTTTTAACAGAGGGACTTTGCGGGGGATTCTTGAAAATAGATTAGCTTCACACAGACGTCTTCTAACTGTCACAGTACTTACAGGTAACTCCAGACTGTCTTTGATCATCCTGGAGGTGATCATTGGCTGAGCCTTTGCCATTCTGGTTATTCTTCTATCCATTTTGATGGTTGTCTTCCGTTTTCTTCCACGTCTCTCTGGTTTTGCTCTCCATTTTAAGGCATTGGAGATCATTTTAGCTGAACAGCCTATCATTTTTTGCACCTCTTTATAGGTTTTCCCCTCTCTAATCAACTTTTTAATCAAAGTACGCTGTTCTTCTGAACAATGTCTTGAACGACCCATTTTCCTCAGCTTTCAAATGCATGTTCAACAAGTGTTGGCTTCATCCTTAAATAGGGGCCACCTGATTCACACCTGTTTCTTCACAAAATTGATGACCTCAGTGATGGAATGGCACACTGCTATTTTTTTGAACACACCCCTTTCAACTAATTCAACTAATTGCCCAATTGCACAGCCTTAAGAGCGTGCATATCATGAATGCTGGGTCTCATTTGTTTTCTGAGAATCTACTGAACCTACTGGTAACTTGTTTGCCACGTAGCAATAAAAAAATATACGAAAAACCTTGATTATTCTGGTTAGTCACATTGTACTGCTATTATTTTGAACAATACTGTATATTCAAATCTATTCAAATCTAATAATATTTCACAATATTACTGTTTTTACTGTATTTTTGCTCAAATAAATACAGACTTGGTGAGCAAAAGTAACTAATTTTATATATATATGTTTATTAAATTATGTTTTGGAGCAAAGATAATATCACATACTCTATATTCGAATAAACCTCACTGAGTGATGATTTGTAATCTTTCTGTTTATTTATTCACACGAGGGGGTGGTAAATTTAGCTGAAACGGTTACTTATGGATGGAAAGCTGATTCATGATAAGACCCGGACACGAGTGAAATGCACATCTCATAATTCCTCCATTTGTATTTTCACTGCATCCTGTGGTGTACAGAGCATCTTTAAGTTATGTCTGCTACAGTCTCTGGAATAAAACTACATGGTAATGAATCCGGCTAAGGCATTGCATTTCTAACCGCCGGTTTGTCGTGTAATGCTTCGGCAAAACCCATAAAGATACATAAACAATCTATGTCATAATACTGATGTGGTAAGAAACTATTTGACTGGAAAATCATGCAGATATTCTTCACATCTCATGCAAGGCTCAATCACCCCACGAGTCTGTTTCCTTTTCCATGCAGTCGGGGAGTTTTCTGGCTGAGTTATTACTGATCAACATGCAATATTCATCTGAGGAGGCATTATCATTTTGCAGAGCTCCATAGCCCTTTGCCCCTCTGTGTTAGACTGGCAGAGAGATAAATTGCCTGGGGGCTGCTCTGGGCCCTGATTGCCTACCGCTGCAACTTGTCAGAGACAGGGGAAGAGGACACTTAGAAGGGAAGAGATAGCTGACACACAGGCTAGTAAGGGTGCATGCATTTTTCATACTGCTTCCCTAATTGAGGAACTTCCGTGAGAAACTCACAGCCGTTTGCTTGCTGCCGGTGTTGCTGTCGTCGTTCAGATTTACAGGGATTTGTCGCTTTTGAAATCCAATCTCTTTTGTTCCCGAGCAGAGGAGGTCCTGGTTTACCTCTCTGAGAATAGCTCAGGTGAAAACAGAATGTAAAAGTTGTGGAAACGCCTTGTTTTGGTGCAGAACTTTGCATGTGCAAGGTAACGGTAATCCTTTTCAACTCTCAATTTGTCCTCAAAAAGTTTTATATCATTGCTAGGTATACTTTACACCCTAGATCACAAGGACCTACTTCCATTTGCAAATCTGTTTTATCTTTGTCTATTTTTGTTTTAATCAGTGAATACCATTAAGAAAGCATCTCAAAGCTAGCAAAACAACATTTAGAAATAAACAAGGTGCTCAAAAATCACAGATGCTTTGTGCAACCTCTGATACTCTTAAGAGAACATCAACGTGCTTCTTATTCACGACTGAATCTTGGCCTCTGGGAAACAAGCATCACCAAGAGTTATTTTCAACAGAACAATTGAAACCCAGTGTGATGAATCAACATATTGCATGCTTTAGTATCACTTGGAGGGCAGAGGAATATTGTAGTAAACTTGTTTTATGTTGCAATTTCCAGTTTAATGCAACACTGCCACCTAGTTGTATCTTTCAGAGTTGTGTTCTCTGTGTTTAGATGGAGATTCATCGGGTTTAGATCTTTCTGTCAATATGTAAACTGTTCCTGAGCAATGTGAGCATTTGTTGTGTCAGTGCTTAAGTTTATTTTTAAGAAAACTAAACACCTCATAAACTACAGTCAAAAAGTCACACGACTTCATTTTTCCAATTTTATAAAATTATTAAAATTATACTATCAGCATTAAAAATACTCTAAGTGAAAATTTGAATTTCAATCCTCTGTTTTAGTGTTAATTTAGTATTATTTGCTATTAAATGATTTTTCACATTAATATTTTATATATATATATATATATATATATATATATATATATATATATATATATATATATATATATATATATATATATTCCGTTTTGCCATTAGACTTTCATTAAAGTTTCAGTATTTTTGTTGTGCTCGTCATTTTTATTAGGCTATTTATTTGTTTTTGTATATATATATTTTGCTTTAATTTATTATTAGATTTTTTTTTTTTTTTTTTTTTTGTAACTGTAGTACTTCAACTTATTTTAATTTCAGTTAGCTGCCAATGCACATTTCTATTTTTTTTTTTTTTATTATTTTAATTCATTTCAGTACGGAAGCACATTTCCGTCACTGAATAAAATAGCAAAAAAAGTTAAATGCACCTTTTTTATTTTATTATTATTTTTGTTTTTCCTTGGCAATTGCGAGTTTATATCTCACAAATCTGAAGAAAATAAGTCTCAATTGTGAAGAAGAAATAAAAAAAAAACGCTATTAGCCTACCAATTATTATTATTATTTATTTTATTTTGTTGTTGTTGTTGTTGTTGTTGTTATTCAGTGGTAGAAATGGGCTTCCAGATTTCAGCTTTATTTAAAAAATTGATAAAAAAAATTTATAGTTTTAGTTTTAGCAAATACAACACTGATCTGTACGAAGGAGTGCACACTAATGAAATAAAAGAAATAACCTGAAGGTGAGTAAATTTTGGGGTGAACTACACTATCTATCCCTTTACATTAGCTTTTGATTCAGATTTTCAACATGATCTCAGACTTCTGGCCTCACTGTGTATGTTTATATATCAATGAACTGTACATTACACAAAAACCTTTATCTGTAAATGTATCTAGAATTTATCTCATCTGCCTGTTTTATCATCTTCCAGGTAAAAAACCTTACTGCTTAGAAAGGTAACAGCACACCTCTCTTCAATAAGTCACATGCTTTAAGCTATTATTCATGTCTGAAGCACAAAGTGGGCTGTGAAAAGTGTAATCAACACTAACAGTGAGATTGGCATTAGCCAACACCTCTAATAAGCACATAAGCATAAGAAACAAAAAAAGCAGAGTTTTGAGGACTAAACTATCCGTAAATTGTTTTGTCAGAGATCTATTGTTACTCAATGTCAATCCATGAGAGGTTGTAATGGTCAGCTCTTATCCTTCCACAGAAATCAATAACTCATCCACCATGACTGATTCAACAACTTCTACAACAAATACAGCATTTATAACGAGCCACGGCCTGACAGTTCTCCTCAAGCAACAACAGACGGCCATGATCCTCTTTCTTTAGGAATAGTTCACTTAAAAATTCAAGTCTGCCATCATTTAGTCATCCTCAAGCCTTTTTAAAAAATTGTGATTTTCTAAATGTTAAGGGTAAGTTTTCATTTAAAGATTTGCTAATGGTCTGAAAGGTCAAAACATCAAAAACATGCAGCTACTTACTGAAGTTGTGAGCGATCTTTGAATTCAACATGATTTCCATCGTACTGATGGAGTCTGATGTGCTGATGCAGCCTGTCTCTCTCACTCCAAACAGCTCAAACAAGCGTGTCGTGTCAATTTCAATCTTCCTGGGGTTCCTGCGAGACCACATTGACTTCTCAATCTGTGAAGGCAGGGAACAGTCGATACCTCCATTATTTCGTATGATATTATTTCATATCAAGACATTGCCTTGAATGCAAGTGATCTTCAGCAAAAACAGATTTAGCGCAAACAATTTCACTGAAGACAAAGCCAAGCTGCAACTGCAATGTGCAATGTTGAATTACTCTGTATAGTGAATTCATAAAAGAACAACATCATCACACACACTTAATAAAAATGAGCCCCATGCAGGGGCTTTCTTTCACCAAACATGCAAATGGTCATTCTGCATTTTAAATCAAATTTTGTGTCAAACAGGGTTATTGTAGTTAACTATAATCAAAACTTTGAAATTACAACCATAAAAAAAAAGAAAAAAAAAGAGCTATTGTAATAATATTACCCAATATGACTGTATTTTTGATCAGATAAAGGCAGCCTTGGTGGGCATAAGATAATTATTTAAATACATGCGCATAATTCGTAATCTTAATTAATTAACCAAAAATTCATTTAGCAATTTTGATATTATACAAATGCATTTATACTAAAATGGCTTAAATGGTATTTTGATTGACCCAGGGTTATTATGCCTAAAACTAAAGCTAACACTATTATTATTAAATTATATGTTGAATGAAATAATATATATAAAAAATGTAAATCTACATATTTTATTTCAGGTAGTTCAGCAACATTTCTCATTTTTATTTAATTTACTGGATGAAAATATATATTAACTAAAGCTATGTATATATATATATATATATATATATATATATATATATATATATATATATATATATATATATATATATATATATATATATATATATATAATAAAAAAGCTACTAAAACTTATAAACTAAGAATTAAAAATAAAAATATAAAAATAAAAACTAATTTAAAATATTAATATAAACTGTAGTAGGATCTCACTAACACTTGTTTGAAATTAAATTATATTTATATAAATATTCATACATTCAAACTATTCATAAAAACTATAGTAGTATTTCAAATACACTAAAATAACACTGAAAAAAAAATGTAAAAAAATATATATAGACATATTTAAAAACAGAAATACCAAAAGGCTACTCAGAATTAAAATGAAATGGAAAATATAAAAGTAATTAAAAATATCCATAAGATCTACAATAGTGTCTAAATGACACTAGTCTGACCAAAAATCTGCCATGTCTGGAGCCCTTCCAAATCTAAAACAGAAGGCAGAAGCTGATACCTTGTCCTGAGCCACCAGGTCCCAGTGAAAAGCTTTCGTCCTCTCTGAATCCAATCGCTGTTTGGATTTGGTGGGCAGCGGAGGGGGTAAGGGGGCAGGAGGGACAGGACCTGGCACTGCTGATGGGACAGGCAACGACGGGGGCGAAACAAACGGAGCCGGGGATAAGCACATGTCCACTGCTGAGGGCGTCCAGTCAGGCTGGGGCACAGCTCTGCTCTGTGCTGTAAGCGTTGGCTTCGGTTCTGCTTCTGATGCGTCCAGGGAAGCAGTTTCTGGCTCTGGTGCTGCTGGAGAAGCTACAGGAACATTCGGGAAGGTTCTGGGAAGGCGTGGTCTCACTGAACGTGGCACCGGTGGAGGTGCGAGCGGCACGTGGCTGTTCTTTGTCTTACTCTCTGTCTCTGTAACATCAGTGAGACGTTTCTCAGGGGCTTCATAGAAGTGTTCAAGCTCTGACTTTTGTTTCCAGTCCACACACAGCTGTTTGATCGCATTCACCCAGGCATCTCGCTCATTTGTTGTGGCCTCTGGGGTCATGTGGTCACTCTTTGGTATTCGGAACCTAAAAAAGACATGAAACAAAAGAGTGTTATTGAGAAACTTTTGGTGTCACGATCATCTACTCCTCCTGACTGGTCAAGATCGGTCACTGGAAGCACACTGGACTCACACAAAGTTATTCTTGTCGTTGCGGAGCGTGAAGGTGTCGGTATTGCAGGGGACGTCCACCCTGACATTACCGTCTGAAAGATGGATGACAAGAGCTGTCCCGTCACCCCCAGCACACCTGACATCATCCACACTGGCGTAAATGTCCGAGAGACTCCAGACAAACTCGTCAGAGGAAACGGACGAGCCTGCATCACCGCCGGCAGACTGTTGAGTGATGGGGAGCAAGGTCAGCTGACCAGTCTGAAGATGAGCCTCGTATCTAAGAGTGAAGAACAGTCAATGGACCCTAAAGTACAGCAAAACTAGTAGAGACGTGCAATGTTATTTCAATTTCAATATATTGTAAAATGTTTTTGATTCCAGTGATGCAAAGCTGAATTTTCAGCATTATTACTCCAGTCTTCAGTGTCACGTGATCCATATATATATATATATATATATATATATATATATATATATATATATATATATATATATATATACACACAGTATTTCTAAGGGGTGTTTGGTGTGGTTGCAAGGTTGTTTGCTGATATTCTGTGGCTGGATTCACGAAACAATATGATTTATAAAAAATTTTCTTAACTGATATTTTCTTTACTATTGACTTTCTTTAGAAAATAAATGTTGTATTCCTTAAAATACTTAAGAATGTTCTAATCTTTTCACTTAAGATTGTTCTTATGACTTAAAGGGGGGGTGAAATGCCATTTCATGCATACTGAGTTTTTTACACTGTTAAAGAGTTGGATTCCCATGCTAAACATGGACAAAGTTTCAAAAATTAAGTTGTACGTTTGAAGTACGTTTGTTCCAAAAATACCTCTTCCGGTTTGTCACAAGTTTCGGAAAGTTTTTTTCGAGTATGGCTCTGTGTGACGTTAGATGGAGCGGAATTTCCTTATATGGGTCCTGAGGCACTTCTGCTGGAAGAGTGCGCGCTCCCGTATAGCAGAGCACTTAGCTTACTGTCTATGGCACTTAGAGCACAACAGACTTCACTGATCAGAGCAAGAGCGTCGCGAAATGTCACAAAAGAAGTGTGTTTTTGGTTGCCAGGGCAAGACTATGGAAGCATATGGGTAGCATTATTCAATTTGGGATGTAATATGCAAAATGACAATGCAATATGTAAAATGGCAATGCATTTCTGTATTTACATTTACATTTTCCAATACATTTGTGCAACGTTTGGTGCAAAATGAAAATGAAAATTAAATTACATAATTTTAATTTGCCATTTACTACACCAGTTTTAATATGTAAAATGAATATTAATTTTAACGCTTTATAAGTTGCAAAATTAAAATGAAAATGTATTACAGAAATGATTAGATATGTCTAACATGTTAAAGCAAAAACTGTGGCAAAATGATCATTTAAATGCTATTTTTCTTAATTGCATTAACACTCACAGTCAAGACACTTACGATTGCATTTTCATTCGGTGTCCCGCAATGAATGTAGCAAAATTCAATGTGCACATTGAAAATGCATTCCGAGCCGATCACGTGTCCCCGCCCTCGCGCCACGTCAATCATTGTGTGAACAAGGCGGGGCTTACAGAAGGTCAGAGACTCAAGTCTCAAGAAGAGGATTCAATCAAGTGAGACAACATGGACAAGACAGTTGGTCCGTGTATGTTTTGATCATTTCGGTTTATGGCTTCAATATTTCATTCGGACTTGTGGGCGGAGCTGAAACGCTGCTTTCATCTGATTGGTCGAATCGGATCGGTTTTCATCTGACAGCCTTCAGCTCGGTCTTGTCATTCTTTCAGGCAGAATAAGAGTCAGTGCGAGTGAAGCACTGTAATGTCTGAAACCACCGCTCACTGTTAATTAGCATAATATTTCAATCAGATGAAGCTGAGCACATAATTCGTGCTGCTGAGACCTGCAAATTATTTCTAGGTTGTAGTATTGTATGAATATTGTCCCACTGATAAATACAGTGCAAATAGTTCTGTCCCTTTGGATAACAGTGAAGTGGAAATTAAAATCAATAATAGACTGAACAGTTCCATGTCTGTAACATTTACCACTCTCATCTTTTAAGTCATAAGGCACTAGGTATGTGTGTGTGTGTGTGTGTGTGTGACATTAATAAATAATTGTAAAAATGAATATAGTTACATTTCTAAATAAAAATAGTAAAATTAGCTCTATGCTGCTCAGTGCTCCTGTAGCCTACCCCAGAGCGCCCTCTCGCGGCTGTAGACGGTAATGTTTTCTCTTGGTCTTGAATAAATGTGACAAATAGTCCAGTGCGACTTATATATGTTTTTTTTCCTCGTCATGACGTATTTTTGGACTGATGCAACTTATACCGAAAAATACAGTTAACATTATTATTTTTATTTATTATGAGAGTAATTGACACAGACTAGAATTTTAATGTTTCACCCAATTCAGCTCATATCTTTAGACTCGTCCGACTCGTGTTGCTTGTATAACTGGCCAGACTTACCTTCCCAAAAAATCCTATTTAATTTTATTTCATAAATTTAACTATATTTATTTCCACTTTACTGTTATCCAAAGGGACAGAACTATTTGCACTGTTTTTATCAGTGGGACAATATTCATACAATACTAAAACCTAGAAATAATTTGCAGGTCTCAGCAGCACGAATTATGTGCCCAGATACATCTGATTCAAATATTATGCTAATTAACAGTGAGTGTAGTTTCAGACATTTCAGCTGAAGGCTGTCAGATGAAAACCGATCCGATTCGACCAATCAGATGAAAGCAGCGTTTCAGCTCCGCCCACAAGTCTGAATGAAATATTGAAGTCATAAACCGAAATGATCAAAACATACACGGACCAACTGCCTTGTCCATGTTGTCTCACTTGATTGAATCCTCTTCTTGAGACTTGAGTCTCTGACCTTCTGTAAGCCCCGCCTTGTTCACACAATGATTGACGTGGCGCGAGGGCGGGGACACGTGATCGGCTCGGAATGCATTTTCAATATGCACATTGACTTTTGCTACATTCATTGCGGGACACCGAATGAAAATGCAATCGTAAGTGTCTTGACTGTGAGTGTTAATGCAATTAAGAAAAATAGCATTTAAATGATATTTTTGCCACAGTTTTTGCTTTAACATGTTAGACATATCTAATCATTTCTGTAATACATTTTCATTTTAATTTTGCAACTTATAAAGCGTTAAAATTAATATTCATTTTACATATTAAAACTGGTGTAGTAAATGGCAAATGAAAATTATGTAATTTAATTTTCATTTTCATTTTGCACCAAACGTTGCACAAATGTATTGGAAAATGTAAATGTAAATACAGAAATGCATTGCCATTTTACATATTGCATTGTCATTTTGCATATTACATCCCAAATTGAATAATGCTACCCATATGCTTCCATACAAGACAACCCTGCACAGACTACCAAAAGAGAAACAGCATTAAGGGACCAGTGGATGGAGTTTATTTTTACAGAGCATCAACGGAGTTGTGCAAGTGTTTTTGTTTGTTCCCTGCATTTCGGATTGCACATCGTTTATTTCTTAAGGATAATGCAGTCCCAACGGAAAAGGGTCACGATCGTGTGTTGGAACCGCATGCGGTGAGTAAAATTGCTTCAAATATCTCTGTGTTGTTAACTTAGCTATCAGCCCGTAAGCACATCAAGTAAACAACATACCATGTTGTCATCAAACTGCACTTTCCACATGTACAGCTTAAAAAAAAAAAAAAAAAAAAAAAAAAGACGACATAAAGTGGAACTTAGTCATTTTCCAAAACCGCTAAGCAAATATATACAGTTTCAGTACATACCACATAGCATACCGCCTTTGCTGATGCTGCTCTTGTTAAATTTCAGCCTCTGGATCTGTGTCACAGCTTCCACATGCTCTCAACTCAAAAGCCTACTGGTGCTCGTGATTCTTTAGCTCCGCCCACATGTCACGCCTCTAGGCGCTCGTGTTTTTCCGGGAAAAATCGGTACAGACTATCTTTCTCTTATAAATATAATACAAATAAAGACTTTTTGGAGTTAGGAAGGATGCAGTACTACTCTATAGGTACTCAAGATTAACAGGATATTGAGTGAAAACGAGCATTTCACCCCCCCTTTAAGAATAATTCAAATTCTTGAAAATAATCTATATAGAAATCAATGTACATTGGTTTTTTTTTTTTTTTGTATTTAAGAAATATTAAAACTTTAAATTAAAAAAAAAAAAAAAAAAAAAAAAAAAAGATGTTTTGAAGCACATATTTGAGAACTTCTTTAAAGTTTTTCAAGGATTGTACTTAGGAAAATGCATATGAATTTCAAATTAATCTTAAGTAAATTTCTTAACTTCTTTCAAAATAAGATTTTAGTGAATCCGGCTCCTGGTTCCTATTTATGATCCGATGTATGCCTATCTGATTTTTTTTTACCTGTTTTCAATTCAATTCAAGTTTATTTGTATAGCGCTTTTCACGTTACAAATTGTTAAAAAAAAAGCAGCTTTACAGAAAATTACGTTTATACAGTATATTTAGTAGTAGCTTGTCAGTGTTGACTATGTCAAATAATGAGTCATAATGAGTAAGCACCACTACAATGATAACAACAAACATGGCCTAAAGATGAAGTAATAAGATGCTTGTCACCTATGTTCCAGTCTAACTAGTATAACAACTCCTAATCACTTGTTTACAAGAACCAGAGAGAAAACAAAGTTACAAAATGTTCATACTTCTTCCATTTGAATGATGCCAGTCCTCCTCTCTGCAGTAAAATCTGACCCTCTTTGAGGTTGTCTGGAGTTGGAGGCAAGGGTGAAGAACGGGTTTCCACAGACCCGTTCACCAGAGGGCTGTATATATTACTGTAGATGATCTGATTTATCAGCTGCATGATCTGAAGTCATCAGAAACCCAGTTTGATTAAATCAATAATTATGATTAAATCATCAAATGAGCACGCAAACTCATAATAACAATGATTTACAGTAGAAAGCACAGCAGATCTGCTTTGTATTTAAATAAATATTTCTGCTAAAATGTTCTCACCCTCAGGCCATCCAGGATGTAGATGAGTTTCTTCATGGGAACAGATTTGGAGGAATGTAGCATTCAATCACTTACTCATCAATGGATGCTCTTCAGTGAATGGGTGCCGTCAGAATGAGAGTCCAAACAGCTGATGAAAACAAAACTATAATCCTCAGGTAATCCACACCCCTCCAGTCCATCAGATAACATTATTTGAAGCAAAAAAAAAAAACTGTGTCCATCCATCATTACGGTGTTTTAAATTGATTTAACCATTGATTTTGGCCAAAATATAAATTCATGATCAATTATATTCCTTTCTCCAGTGGAAAAATCCAAAGATCTACTAACATCTTTGTTCAGATCCGTTTTGACTTGTAAACAGTGCATGCATGATCTGTGCATATTTCTCTCCTGATTCGGACAAGATAACAATTTTCACTGGAGACAATATTAGCTGGAAACTATGGTTTGAAGTTGAAAAACAGTTTTAATAAAGGATTTGTTTCAAATCCTGAGTTTGACATTAACTGATGGACTGGAGTGCTGTGGATTATTGTGATGCTTTTATCAGCTGTTTAGACTCTCATTCCGACGGCACCCATTCACTGCAAAGCATCCATTGGTGAGCAAGAATTTCTCCAAAGAGAGTTGAATAAACAAACGCATCTACACCTTGGTTGGCCTGAGGGTTTAAAGTTAATTAGCATTTTTGGGTGATCTATTCCTTTAATGATCTGAAAGAAAGTTCAAATTCAATCCACGTAGCATGTGATGTTCTCACCTGCTGCTTGTCCTCTAAGGACGCAGCTTCCAGCTCATAGTCCGACCGATCTCTAAACGAAATGGAGAACCTGGTACCTGGTGCATCGTGGCAGTTTTTCACCTCAGAAAAACAGAGCTGCCGTTTTACAATGCCTTTCTCGATGCTGCACAAAAAGCTTGTGCTGAAATCAATCTGAAGCAAAAAAAAATGATGCACTTGTTAGACGTGGTTTCTAGAGAACAGAGATGTATTCAAGCAGCTCAGCGTGTCAATACACACCTGCAGCACCCGTTTCTGCCATATATAGCGGTTGAACTTGCGGACACTGAAGTTGTACTGTGACTGTTTTTCCTGCAACAGAGATATCGATGATAATGTTAAACAAAGGATTCAAGAAATAACTAATAATACTTCCTCGTTGCAAAAGGTCACTTTACAAAACTCAAGTAGGACTAATTACAGTCACCATACAGAGGCGATTATAATATATTAGGGCTTGTCCTATGAAAACTGGTTCTGCAACAAATCATTTCCTTAAAAAAAAAAACTGTCAAAACATACTAGCCACTTTAAAGTTCTTAAGAAAAAATATGTCCTCTGAATGACTTGCACAGCCATATTGCTGACATATTTTCTGATTTAATAAAACACAACTCAAAGGGAAAACATTTGTAAAATGTTGATAAGATCTTTAAATCTTCATTTAACATGAATGTCAGGAGTTTTAAACATATCCCATACTGCACCTCCGGCTCAAAGTTCCTCTGCTTGTGTAACATGTCATTGTTAGCCCGCATCAGAGCTTCATCGATACTCATTTGGCCTGATTTCACCCAGTTCATGACATTCAGCTGCATTTCGTTGCTAAGCTGTAGAAACAATGAGAGTTTTAGTCAGTGACTGTGATTATTCGTAAGACAAGCACATGCAGTCTCCATGCAACACTATTTGGCAACAATGAATTCACTCTCAACAAACAGTTGAAATGAGGAAGTTATTTTTCATTTAATTTTTTTTGTTCATGCTTATTCATCTCAGAAAGATTTGTGGACACCAGTTTACATGACACGTGTTTGCTCTTCTTGTAAATTTGAACTGTTTTATGACATTTTATAGAGACATTTTACAATGTCATTGCGGGAAATCAAATGCACAAATTTGTTCATGAACGCGAGAACACTAATTATTATTATTATTTTGTAAATTCACAGTATTACATTCATTTACAGCACTTAAAATGTGTTTTTGAGGTTCGATGCCCATTTTATTTGAATAAACAATTGAATGATTATCTGTTCTATTTCAACAATTGTAGTTCACTAAATAAGTTAAGAAAATAAAAATCCTTACCTGAGGAACATGCACTGTCTTTCTGTAATCCATCTTTCTTCATTGGACTTCATAAGATCAAAACATATGTCAGATCACCCATCAAGCTTTGTCAAATAGTAAACGGACTCAGACTGAGGTTTGCAGACACCTGAAAAGGGATGTGTTTATTTGAGAGAACTAGGTATGCCGGTATGGCATGCAGATTTATTACTAGGTAACTTCCTTAAATGCGGCTTACCTGAAGGAAAAAAATAAAAAAATATGAAGTCATGCACCTCCACCCTTTATCTGACTTCTCATCTTTCTGTGGGACACGCAATGTCTGTCTCTCAGTTGCAGAGTCATTTACAGCATAATGTATGGCTAGGCTATTATGTTTTCTCTGCTATTGTTTCCATATTTGGTTGTAACCCTGGCTGGACTTATCATTGGGCTTGAGTGGGCTGCAGCCTTTTCCTGTTTAGCTTGTTTGGTTTGTTAGTCATATGCCAGTCAGAATTCAGAAATGATTAGCTGCATTTACACCGTGCATGCAAGATCTAAACGAGCCAGCCGGGGCTGCAGTTTACAACTACGACCTTCAAGGCCACTATCAAACAGCATAAACTGGTATTTATGATTATTTCACATAGAAAAAGGACACACATATTGAACCGCGTCTGCCCCGAATGGTTTGTTATCTTGGGGGGATTTTATGCATGACTACTTTAAACAGCTCCATTAAGCCTTAGCCCAAAGAGCGCACATTTAGAAAGATAATGATCAATTCTCAAATGTTCATACCATATTTCTTTACAGAGGATGATAATATATTACTACGTTTCACTAAATTATGCAATCATCTGATGAGTTTTGAGCGCTCTCTCATGCCTTACTGCAATTACACATAGTGGGGAAGAAATGTCATCAAAATGATGACAAATAAAACAAATAGCATTTTATTGGGTTTCTGTTTTTTATAAAATAGCTGTGACTATGGTGTAGGACATTTCACACAAAGTCCTTTTTTTATTAATATATATATCTGCACGATCGCCACCGCACATTAAACAACATCTTAAGAAGTAACGTTCAGACACAAAAAAAAATCTGTTTTAGCAATAGTTTATGTTTATTTATTTATATATTTAACTTTTCATATGCTAATATTGGTTTAAAATAGGTCTATCAGAGCCTCCTGGTTACCATCCGTCTACATTAAACTCCTTCATTCTGTTCTGTAGAGGTTAAAACAGCACAGGACTGTCATGGGATTCCCAGAGTCCTCAACTGCAAATTAAAAACTGAAGGAAAATACAAATTATCTATTAGGTCGGCACAGAGAATTTAGCATTGTGAGGTTTATTAATCTTCCAGATCAGTTATAATGAGGACAATTATTGCATCGGTGGGTTAATCATTCGCTGATTAAATCAAGATTTGGAGAAATGTAGCATTGCATCAGTGTCCCAGCAATGGATGCTCTGCAGTGAATGGGTGCCGTCAGAATGAGAGCCCAACAAAACTCGAATCACCTGAGGGTGAGGACATTTTAAGCAAATTCAAGAGCAGGTTCGCGAATCATTTGAGTCAATTTTGGAGCTTGGAGCATGACTCATTTGAATCAGTTTGGGAGTTCAGAGAGGGTTCGCGAATCATTTGTGTCAGTTTGGGAGTTCGGAGCGGGTTCGCGAATCATTTGAGTCAATTTGGGGATCGCGAATCATTTGAGTCAGTTCGGGAGTTCGAAGCGGGTTCGCGAATCATTTGAGTCAGTTTTGGAGTTCGGAGTGGGTTCGCGAATCATTTGAGTAAATTTGGGGATCGCAAATCATTTGAGTCAGTTCGGGAGTTCGTAGCGGGTTCGCGAATCGCAAATATAGACTCGTTCACCTAGGAGATCAAATTTTTTTTCTTTTTTGAGAGCCCAGAAGCCCAGATTCAGACCCAGAACAATAAAACATAAGAGGTGGGAGTTCAAAGGCGGAATCTATATATTACCAAACTGCAGGGAGATGAAGAGTAGATATAAGTCATGATCTGCAAGATTAACCACAATCTGATGTGTTCCGACCACCTCAGAGAAAACCAGTGTTGAGCTGCTGCAAGAGCTTTTGACAGGCTAGCTACACGCGCGGGCTTGCACTACTTACTTTTGTGCTTGCACTAGCAGCGAGCGGGTGGTTTGTGCAGGGGCGGGTCTACGCATAGACAATAAAAGAAATGGACACAGCGACCCCATTGGAACTCAATTGAGACAAGTGAAGCCCATTTTTAGCGTTTTTTTAGCTCTTCCGTTTCTGACGCACAGACTCAAATGAAGCTTGACGACGTCAGCAACCTGTCTGACAGATGTAAATCTTCTAGTAGCTGTGCTTGCAAACTGCCATCGTTAATCTTGCAGAGACGGGGAGCTTGAGCGGGGAGTTCTTTGTCGTGAGTGAGCAGGAGTAAGTATTCTGATTAATTATTTTGGATAGTATTTTAAAATGTAACGCCAGTATGCCATATTAAGTTAATTGCCTGCGAGCTTCTCCTCCTGTCTGTACGGTAATTTCTCTACAGTGCGACAGAGAGTTGAGTGGTTATGACACAATCGTTAGCCTATTTTTTTACAAAAACTGTTTCTACGGGGCCATAATGTAACATAGAAGGTAATGGAGCCCTTTATACATTGTCGTGTATCTTTAGAAATAAATAATGGACAAACGGAGTCTTTAAACGCCTCAGATGTAAAGTTATTCGCTGTCAAAGTGACGCCAAAATGAATGGGAGTCAATGGGAATGCTAACGCAAATGAAGTTCTGCTAAAAGATGGCAGCCCCCACCCGACTTCAACTTCCAGTCGAGTTCCTTGCCGCCTGGGTCTTCGATTGGCCACCCCAGGTGCCTCCCCTATAAGATGTCTTGTGACTGGTTCATTTTATGGCAAATCAGTCTATAGACTCTACTGAAGTTTGCGATTCAAAGAAGTGCAGCGTCTTCAGAGAAACGCTCGTCGCGATCTTGGACTTAATTAATTAATTCTTGACCTGGGTCTTCAGTCTGTGATTAACTCACCTCGTGTCTGACAAGTCTTCGGGTTCAAATCATTCCTTAATCACGTGACAGACCCATGCGCTATTTCTGACATTTATGTCACTGTGTTTTTGTTACTGTTTCTTGAGGATCTGTGGTGTTATTATTTTATAAATAAATAAAACCTTTTTATAAATAAAATATTGATTAATTTGTCTTTTTGACTGTCTATCAGTAAATAAACACTAGGCTATATAATAATATAATAATCTAATAAAGTATTTATAGCCTAGTTTAATTTTTAATCCATTTTTAATAATATATGTCAAAAAGGACATAATGGCATAAATTAAAAGCAAACAACATTTTGAATCCTAAACAAGTAACACTACAGTTCTATAGTCTAATCTGAAGGGTGAACTCAAAAGACATAAATCATACAACATCATATGACACATCACAAGACACCAAACAAAGAGCTGGTAGGTAACCTTTATGTATGGTTTAAAATGTTTGTATGGTTTTCTCAGATCAATGTCAGGCTCTGCTTGCGTTGGTCGTGGTTGATTTCAATCAAATCATATTTTGTATCATTTCTTTTTTTGACAGTGACCACATATAGCAAGATTGCACCAAATGACAATATGCACAGAATGTTCCACAATAATAATTGTCTGGTGACACGTTACTTGTTAATGCATGAGAGTACAGTAAGTCAGTTAGAGAGTCAGGCCAAACTTAGCCATTTACACATGAAATGTTGTGGATGCATTCTGTGCATTTCATTTACAATTAGATTTTTTTTTTTTTTTTTTGAGATTGAGAAAAACAGACACATATAAGTGTTTCGGTAACACTTTAGAATAAGGTTCCATTAGTTAATGTTAGTTAATGTATTAATTAACATGAACAAACAATGAATAATACATTTATTACTGTATTTATTCATCTTCGTTAATGTTAGTTAATGAAAATACAGTTATTCATTGTTAGTTCATGCTTATTCACAGTGCATTAACTAATGTTAACAAGCACAACTTTTGATTTAAATAATGCATTAGTAAATGTTGGAATTAACATGAACTAAGACTTATAAATGCTGTAGAAGGATTGTTCTTGCTTAGTTCATGTTAACGAAAGTAGTTAACTAACATTAACTAATGGAACCTTATTCTAAAGTGTTACCAGTGTTTCTTTTGAAGGCAGGGAAGAGAGCAGTGGCAAGCCATGAAAAGAAGTAAAGATATAGGGAGTTTCTTTCAATGAAAAAAATAAATAAATATATGTATTCTCAAATTTAACTGGATATATACAGGGATGACAAAAACTAAATGAATCAAAAATGTGCTTTATTACTGCATTTGTTTACAAGTAACTTATTCAAATTAAAAATAATAATAAAATCAATAGGATATACATAATACACTGTAGAATTTCACTTTTTGGGGGGAGGGGGGGGGGCACTGGCGGCCACCCCATTAGGAGGCAGTGCCCCAGCATGCCCCCCCCCACAGAAAATGCTCTAGACATGCCCCTGGGTTTGTGTGCGCGAGCATGTTGAGGACGCCGACGGTAAGTTACAAGGGCTGTCTCTCTGCCACATACAAAGGCCAGAGTAAAGACATTTTAATATTCTGGGGAGGGTTTTTGCCCCTTTTTGTACTTTGTAGATGCCACCCAAGAAGAAGAAAGGGGACATAATAAGCTTTTTCATAAAGCAGATCAGAGTGTAAGTAGGCAAAATAACTAGCTAGCCACAAGAAAACTAGCAGTAGTGACTGACCAGGCTTTCAAATGCATATTCTGTGGAAAATAGTATTAACTGGTGATAGTATTACCCAGATAGAATGCTACGTTAGCAAGTAACTGAACGTCAATTAGCCTGTAAGTTACCTTAACTTAGGATCATAAATGTGAGTGTACTGGAGGGTAAATAGTGTTTATAATAGAAAAAGATTATTATATTTATTTAGATTTGTTTCCTTGTGGCAGAATATTTTAAATACTAATGTACATAATAATTTATCTTAAAGCGGGGGTGAAATGCTCGTTTTCACTCAATATCCTGTTAATCTTGAGTACCTATAGAGTAGTACTGCATCCTTCCTAACTCCAAAAAGTCTTTAGTTTTATTATATTCATAAGAGAAAGATAGTCTGTACCGACTTTTCCTGGAAAAAAAAATGACGTGTGGGCGGAGCTAAAGAATCATGAGCGCCAGTAGGCTTTTGCGTTGAGAGCGTTTGGAAGCTGAGGAAAAAAACCAACCAAAACAAACCATGGCTAACTAGTCAGCTGCAAATATGTCTTGACCCCAAAAAAATTTTTAACAAAACGTTTCTCAGTGGTTTACAGTAGTATCAAATGTACTTAAAAACATACTAAAAGTTTACCAAAGTTTGACTCCAAGAAAGGCCCCGTTTTTCAAAATGGCTGCCGCCATGTCCTTAAAATGATCATTACTCCTTTGTATTCCTCCTAGACCAGACATATTGGTGCCTGATACATGTTTTTGCCATGTAATATTATAACTAGCATATTTGCATGATAGATAAGTGATTACAAGTCCAATTATATATTAAAGCAATTGGTTACAAGTATATTTATGGGGAAAATATGTACAATTTCCCTTAAGTACATGCAGGTACATGTAAAAAAAAAAAAAAAAAAAGAAAAAAAATAGAATATCATGGAAAAGTTTTTTATTTTTTGTAATTTAATTTAAAAAAGCAAACCTTTTATATTCTACATTTATTGCACAAACACAAACTGAAATATGTAAAGAGTTTTTGTTTGAGTTCTGATGGTTACGACTTACAGCTTCAGTATCTCAAAAAATTAGAATATTTTCTCAAAGATCAATCAAAAAAAATATTTACAAAACAGAAATGTTCAAGATCTCCAAAGTAGGTTTAATTATGCTATCAATACTTGGTTAGGGCTCCTT
This sequence comes from Carassius auratus, assembly GCF_003368295.1. Lineage (NCBI taxonomy): Eukaryota > Metazoa > Chordata > Actinopteri > Cypriniformes > Cyprinidae > Carassius > Carassius auratus. Next base: position 35,624 of record NW_020525893.1, read on the forward strand.
TTGCAATTACTGTCTGTGGTACTGCAGATTGCTTTGATGGGGCCTTCAGCTCCTCTGTATTGTTTTTCAGATGTTACTTATCTTCCTCTTCACAATACCCCATAGATTCTCTGTGAGGTTCAGGTCAGGTGAGTTGGCTGGCCAATCAAGCACAATAATATCATGGTCAGCAAATCATTTGGAAGTGGTTTTGGCACTGTGGGTAGGTTGTGAGGGTTTTGCACTTTGTTTTATGTTTTGTTTGTTGTGTCTAGTATCAGCACATGGCTTTGTTAATTGTTTTCTCGGCCATGTGCTCCTTTAGCCCCTCCTCCTTGTTTCCTGTTTACCACACCCCCCTCGTCATCCTGGTCAGTCTTATTGTGCTCACCTGTCCCTCATGTATTTTCCTCCTTATTTATAGTGACCATTACCCTTTTTTGTTTGCTGGTTCATACACCCTCTCTGTCTCTGTATGTGGCTGAATACGCGCCCGTGTCTCCTTGTCTGGTTGGTCTTGTGCCCTTGTCTAGTCCTTGTAGTTCTATGTTTTTGTCTTGCTCCTTATTTTAGTAATTTGTTTGTTCTTGCTTTTGGCTTTTATTTGTAATATTAATTTGGCTTTTCTAGTCTTGATTCTTATTGGTTAAACTGGTAATTTCTTATCTTGTTACTTAACCTTTTATTAGTTCATTGGCTTATATATTTCCTTGTCTTGAGTTTAATTTGTGTTTTTGTGGAGCTTTGTCCTGTCTAGTTTTGTGTTTGAGTTCCTGACCTGTCCCCATGTGTCCTGTCCTGGTTCTACCTACCTGGCACTTGGTCTGTTTCAGAGTCAGTGGTTAACAAGTGTCTGAGATCTGCTCTACGGTGCCTTGTGTGGTCTTCTCCATCAGCCTGGTTTTGCTGCCCCCTCTGTTGCCAAGTATTCTGCCAGTTGTTTCCTGAAGCTTTCCCAGGGGCCTCCCCTAGCTGCTCCTGTTAACTGTTATCCTGTTGTGTTATCTATTGTTCACTTCACTACCCTCTTGTATCAGTCTGTTTTGTCAATAAAACCTTATTACCTCCCAATGAAATTGGGTCCTCCCTCCTAGATCCCTGACATAGGTGCTAAATTCCTGCTGCAAAATTAAATCAGCATCTACATTAAGCTTGTCAGCAGATGGAAGCATAAAGTGCTACAAAATCTCCTGGTGGATGGCTGCATTGACTTTGGTCTTGATAAAACATAATGAACCAACACCAGCAGACGTCACGGCACTCAAATCATCATTGACTTCAGAAACTTCACACTGGACTTTGGATTCTGTCCCTCTCCAGTCTTCCTCCAGACCTTGAATTCCAAATGAAATGCAAAATTAACTTTCATCTGAAAAGAGGACTGTGAACTACTGAGCAACAGTCCAGTTCTTTTTCTCCTTATCCCAGGTGAAATGCTTCTGATGTTTTTTTTGGTTCAGGAGTGGCTCGGTTTTAGGAATGTGACAGCTGTAGCCCTTTTCTTGAAGATGTCTGAGCTTGATGACTCTTGATGCACTGACTCCGGCTTCAGCCCACTCCTTTTGAAGCTCTCCCAAGTTCTTGAATCTGCTTTTCCTGACAATCTTCCCAAGGCTGAAGTCATTCCTGTTGCTTATGCACCTTTTCCTACCACACTTTTTGCTTTCAGTCAACTTTCTATAAATATATTTTGATACAGCACTCTGTGAACAGCCAGCCCTTACAGCAATGACCTTCTGTGGCTTAACCTCCTAGTGGAGGGTTATGATGATTGTCTTCTGGACAACTGTCAAGTCAGTAGTCTTTCCCATAATTGTGGTTGCATGTTCTGAACTAGCCCAGGAGGTACCCAGTATTTAAACTCATAATTAATAAAACGAATCAAGCTCAAAATGGAATATTCAAATTTTTTGAGAAACTGAATTTTTTATTTTCCTAAGCTGTAAGTTGTAAAAAACAGAATTAAAACAAAAAAAAGTTCAAAGTACAAAAAAGTACAAAAAATAAAGAACTTTTCTTTTAAGTAGTCAAGGATGAATTTTGTTTGAACAAAATGGTATACACTGTGCTGCCAACAACATTACAATGAGTCACGCAATATCAAATGTCAATATTCTATTCTACCATCTTCTGAATTGCTGAAAATGGTGAATTTATGTTTGTTGGGTTTAGTATAATGCCACCTTTATACTCTAAAACATCTATAAAGGAGGCATTACATATTAATTACCTTATTAAAATTGAAAAGAGTGACCATTTTAGAGGTTTCACACACATGCCTCTGTTCGGGCTAATACAGGGTTGTTTATGATCAAAAGTTATACAACTCCAATTTAAGTTACTTTTGGGTGCAATAACTTTTACATCGAATGTAAAGTCTGTGTTTTAGCAAAACAAGTTACATGGCATAGGCTAAATTGTTTACATCTCTGGTTCACCCCAAACAACGATAAAACCTTACAGAATTCTCACAAAATCAAGTATTCCATAAGTATGTAATCATGTCAGTGCAATTTAGACAAGCCCAATGGATTCACAGACCCAGAAAACATGGGGTTAGACAACAAGATTACTTGACAAATTCAAATAATGAAGGAGTTAGGATATTTTAAGGGCTACCTGCCCATCTTGGACGCCATCTTGAAAATTACACCCTTCTAGTAGTCAAACTTTGGTAAACTTTTAGTATGTTATTATGGACACCTAATACTACAAAAAACAGCTGAGAAACTTTTTTTTAGAATTTTTTTAGGGTTAGGTGTTTTATTTTCATAAATGCAGCCGTCTAAACAGTCAGATTCAGTGTATATTTATGATCCAGAATCAGATCCAGAGGCTGAAATTTAACAAGAGCAGCCTCCGCAACGACGTCTCTATGTGGTATGTACTTAAACTGTATATATTTGCTTAGCGGTTTTGGAAAATGACTAAGTTCCACTTTATGTCGTCTTTTTTTTTTTTAAGCTGTACATGTGGAAAGTGCAGTTTGATGACAACATCGCATGTTGTTTACTTGATGTGCTTACGCGCCGATAGCTAAGTTAACAACACAGAGATATTTGAAGCAGTTTTACTCACCGCCTGCGGTTCCAACACACGATCGTGACCCTTTTTCGTTGGGACTGCATTATCCTTAAGAAATAAACGATGTGCAAATCCGGTGTCAAACTGGGCCTTGTTTGTAAAACAAGCATATTCGAAATGCAGGGAACAAACAAAAACACTTGCACAACTCCGTTGATGCTCTGTAAAAATAAACTCCATCCACTGGTCCCTTAATTCTGTTTTTTTTTTTTGGTAATCTGTGCAGGGTTGTCTTGCCCTGGCAACCAAAAACACACTTCTTTTGTGACTTTCCGCGACTCTCTCGCTCTGGTCAGTGGATGTCTCGTCTCTGCTCTGCTATACGGGAGCACGCGCTCTTCCAGCAGAAGTGCCTCAGGACCCATATAAGGAAATTCCGCTCCATCTAACGTCACACAGAGCCATACTCGAAAAAAACTTTCCGAAACTTGTGACAAACCGGAAGGAGTATTTTTGGAACAGAAATACTCCTTCAAACGTACAACTTAATTTTTGATGGGGGTGTTCCCACCAAAGCTGAGACCAAACCTACGCCCATGGTTTTATTAATTGTGGATGGATTTATCAACTGAGAAATAAAGTTGAACAGAAATTATCATGAACTCTTAAAGATGATGATGAAAAGAAAAGGTAATATTGCACATAAAATTATATCTAAGTATGAACTAACTTGCGCAATACAGTAAATATTCTTACTCAGTGAAAAAATGTTTGGCTCAGTTTCCAGAAAAGTGTACGTCACACAACCTTTCATTATGATGCAACATTGTTTCCTCTTAAGGTGAGTATTTAACATCTTTATTATTGTGGGGATTAGTGTGTAAGGGCTATACACACACACACACACACACACACACACCAGTCAGAGTTTGGGATCAGAATGATTTATTTTGATGAAAAAACTGATTATTATTATTTATTTCTTTACAGGAGTTTACTCATCGAAACTGCATTTATTTGATCAAAAGTACACGGAAAAAAAGTGAAATATTATTATGAAGTAAAACAACACTTTTCTATTTTTATATACATTAAAATCTATTTTATTTCTGTGATTTTCAGCATCATTACTCCAGTCTTCGGTGTCACATGATCTTCAGAAATCATTCTAATATGATGATTTATTATCAGGGTTGTGCTGCTGAAACTGTGATATTCTTTCAGCATTCTTTGATGAATGAAAAGTTAAAAAGAAGAGAATTTATTTAAAATAGAAGTCTTTTCTAACAATAAACACTAGAGTTCAAAAGTTTGTGGTCAGTAAAATGTATTCTTTCTTTCTAAAAAAAAAATAGAACTCTTTTAGGATGTATTGTTGATTGTTTTGATTCAGATCGGCACTTCGGAGCGTGTTCGCGACTCGGTTGATTCAGATCGGCACTTCGGAGCCTGTTCGCGACTCGGTTGATTCAGATCGGCACTTCGGAGCCTGTTCGCGACTCCGTTGATTCAGATCGGCACTTCGGAGCATGTTCGCGACTCCGTTGATTCAGATCGGCACTTCGGAGCCTTTTCGCGACTCGGTTGATTCAGATCGGGACTTCGGAGCCTGTTCGCGACTCGGTTGATTCAGATCGGCACTTCGGAGCCTGTTCGCGACTCCGTTGATTCAGATCGGCACTTCGGAGCATGTTCGCGACTCCGTTGATTCAGATCGGCACTTCGGAGCCTTTTCGCGACTCGGTTGATTCAGATCGGGACTTCGGAGCCTTTTCGCGACTCGGTTGATTCAGATCGGGACTTCGGAGCCTGTTCGCGACTCGGTTGATTCAGATCGGGACTTCGGAGCATGTTTGTGTGTTTTTTTTTTTTAATTCAGATCTGGACATCGGAGCAGGAAGTTTTTGTCAAACAGTTCATTGGTGATAAATTAATATTTGGACCTGAGGCTTTTTTTTTTTTTACTTGTCGATTTGATTTTTAAATGATTTCAGTGACTTTTGAAAGTAAAGCCTTCTTGTACCTCAGTTGCATGTGTTGTGTTTTATTAATTGTGGATGGATTTATCAACTGAGAAATAAAGTTGAATAGAAATTATCATGAACTCTTAAAGATGATGATGAAAATAAAATGTAATATTCTATATAAAATTATATCTAAGTATGAACTAACTTGCGCAATACAGTAAATATTCTCAGTAAACAAAAATGTTTGGCTCAGTTTACAGAAAAGTGTACATCACACATCCTTTCATTGTGATGCAACATTTTTTCCTCTTCAGGTGAGTATTTAACATCTTTATTATTTTGGGGATTAGTTTGTAAGTGCCACACACACACACACACAAACACACACACGCCGGTCAGAGTTTGCGATCAGAATTATTTATTTTGATGAAAAAACTGATTATTATTTATTTTTATTTTTTACAGGAGTTTACTCATCAAAACTACATTTATTTGATCAAAAGTACAGGGAAAAAGTGAAATATTATTATGAAGTAAAACAACATTTTTCTTTTTTAATATACATTAAAATCTATTTTATTTCTGTGATTTTCAGCATCATTACTCCAGTCTTCAGTGTCACATGATCTTCAGAAATCATTCTAATATGATGATTTATTATCAGGGTTGTGCTGCTGAAACTGTGATATTCTTTCAGGATTCTTTGATGAATGGAAAATTAAAAAGAAAAGAATTTATTTAAAATTGAAGTATTTTCTAACAATAAACACTAGAGTTCAAAAGTTTGTGGTCAGTAAAATTTATTATTTCTTTCTAAAAAAAATAGAACTCTTTTAGGATGTATTGTTGATTGTTTTGATTCAGATCGGGAATTCGGAGCATGTTCGCGACTCTGTTGATTCAGATTTGTCAACTGAGAAATAAAGTTGAACAGAAATGATCATGAACTCCTAAAGATGATGATGAAAAGAAAAGGTAATATTGCATATCAAATTATATCCCCCTATATAAATTATATTCCTCCTCAGATGATTATTTAACATGTTGATTATTGTGAGCATTCGTGAGTAAGTGCTACACACACACACACACACACTGGTCAGAGTTTGGGATCAGAATGATTTATTATGTGTTTTTATTTAACACAGAAATAAAATATATTTTAAAGGATATTAAAATAGAATCCATTATTTTATATATTTTATTTGGATAAGTTTGTATTATTACTGATTTTTGACTGTAGCATCACTACCAATAACCGTGTGTAGACAGCAGGTGGCGATGTTGATCTATAATCCCCTGCAGAGACACTGAAATACAACTTTTTTTTCCTTCAAACAGTTCATTGAACAATAATATATTAAGTACCTGAAGCTGACAATGAAGTATATGTATAATAATTAGTACAGATGATTGATTTAGCGCTGTTAACGCGCGTGTGAGGGGCGGAGACGCGCCGCCGAGCGTCAGACGCTCATGAGGACCAAACGCAGCAGAACAGTAGGAAACTTCAGTCCTCTTATTATTTCTCCTTTACAATAGCGATTTATTTTTAGATACGTGATCTAAGTCTTTCATAAAGTTGTTTTATAAACGCAGTAACTTTGGAATCAGATCTGAAAGTTCCTGTCAGTGTTTAAAAACTAATTATGATTTAATAACGTGTTGAATGAATTTGGTAAGAACAGTATTCTATGTTTTTTTACATGGAGGTTATTAATATAGGCTGAAATATAGTGTTTTATATAGTGTAAAGGTGATCTTATGGTGCATTGCTCGTTAAAAGTTAAGCTGTTAATATAATATAGGGGAAGATCAATCTTAATTATTTTTACTATATTAAAATGTATTTATTTTTTACATTCGTTAGTCGAAGTTTTCAGCACTTCGGAGCATGTTCGCGACTCTGTTTATTCAGATCGGCACTTCGGAGCATGTTCGTGACTCGGTTGATTCAGATCGGCACTTCGGAGCCTGTTCGCGACTCGGTTGATTCAGATCGGCACTTCGGAGCCTGTTTGTGATTTTTTAAAATTGAGATCTGGACATCGGAGCAGGAATTTTTTGTCAAACAGTTCATTGGTGATAAATGAATATTTGGACCTGAGGCTTTTTTTTTTTACTTGTCGATTTGATGACTTTTGAAAGTAAAGCCTTCTTGTACCTCAGTTGCATGTGTTGTGTTTTATTAATTGTGGATGGATTTATCAACTGAGGAATAAAGTTGAATAGAAATTATCATGAACTCTTAAAGATGATGATGAAAAGAAAAGGTAATATTGCATATAAAAGTATATCTAAGTATGAACTAACTTGCGCAATACAGTAAATATTCTTACTCAGTGAAAAAATGTTTGGCTCAGTTTACAGAAAAGTGTACGTCACACAACCTTTCATTATGATGCAACATTGTTTCCTCTTAAGGTGAGTATTTAACATCTTTATTATTGTGGGGATTAGTGTGTAAGTGCCACACACACACACACACACACACACATACACACACCATTCAGAGTTTGGGATCAGAATGATTTATTTTGATGAAAAACTGATTATTATTATTTTTTTAAGTAGTTTACTCATCACAACTGCATTTATTTGATCAAAGTACACTGAAAAAAGTGAAATATTATTATGAAGTAAAACAACATTTTTCTATTTTAATATACATTAAAATCTTTTTTATTTCTGTGATTTTCAGCATCATTACTCCAGTCTTCGGTGTCACATGATCTTCAGAAATCATTCTAATATGATGATTTATTATCAGGGTTGTGCTGCTGAAACTGTGATATTCTTTCAGGATTCTTTGATGAATGAAAAGTTAAAAAGAAGAGAATTTATTTAAAAAAGAAGTCTTTCTAACAATAAACACTTCAGTTATCAGTTTGTGATCAGTACAATTTATTCTTTCTTTCTAAAAAAAATAGAACTCTTTAAGGATGTATTGTTGATTGTTTTGATTCAGATCGGCACTTCGGAGCGTGTTAGCGACTCTGTTGATTCAGATCGGCACTTCGGAGCATGTTCGCGACTCGGTTGATTCAGATCGGCACTTCGGAGCATGTTCGCGACTCGGTTGATTCAGATCGGCACTTCGGAGCATGTTCGCGACTCGGTTGATTCAGATCGGCACTTCGAAGCCTGTACGCGACTCGGTTGATTCAGATAGGCACTTCGGAGCATGTTCGCGTCTCGGTTGATTCAGATCGGCACTTCGGAGCCTATTCGCGACTCGGTTGATTCAGATCGGCACTTCGGAGCCTGTTCGCGACTCGGTTGATTCAGATCAGCACTTCGGAGCATGTTCGCGACTCGGTTGATTCAGATCGGCACTTCGGAGCCTGTACGCGACTCGGTTGATTCAGATCGGCACTTCGGAGCCTGTTTGTGATTTTTTTAAATTGAGATCTGGACATCGGAGCAGGAAGTTTTTGTCAAACAGTTCATTGGTGATAAATGAATATTTGGACCTGAGGCTTTTTTTTTTACTTGTCGATTTGATTTTTAAATGATTTCAATGACTTTTGAAAGTAAAGCCTTCTTGTACCTCAGTTGCATGTGTTGTGTTTTATTAATTGTGGATGGATTTATCAACTGAGGAATAAAGTTGAATAGAAATTATCATGAACTCTTAAAGATGATGATGAAAAGAAAAGGTAATATTGCATATAAAAGTATATCTAAGTATGAACTAACTTGCGCAATACAGTAAATATTCTTACTCAGTGAAAAAATGTTTGGCTCAGTTTACAGAAAAGTGTACGTCACACAACCTTTCATTATGATGCAACATTGTTTGCTCTTAAGGTGAGTATTTAACATCTTTATTATTGTGGGGATTAGTGTGTAAGTGCCACACACACACACACTCTATTTTAATATACATTAAAATCTTTTTTATTTCTGTGATTTTCAGCATCATTACTCCAGTCTTCGGTGTCACATGATCTTCAGAAATCATTATAATATGATGATTTATTATCAGGGTTGTGCTGCTGAAACTGTGATATTCTTTCAGGATTCTTTGATGAATGAATAGTTAAAAAGAAGAGAATTTATTTAAAAAATAAGTCTTTCTAACAATAAATACTACAGTTATCAGTTTGTGGTCAGTACAATTTATTATTTCTTTCTTTAAAAAAATAGAACTCTTTAAGGATGTATTGTTGATTGTTTATATTCAGATCGGCACTTCGGAGCGTGTTAGCGACTATGTTGATTCAGATCGGCACTTCGGAATATGTTCGCGACTCAGTTGATTCAGATCGGCACTTTGGAGCCTGTTCGCGACACGGTTGATTCAGATCGACACTTCGGAGCCTGTTCGCGACTCGGTTGATTCAGATCGGCACTTCGGAGCCTGTTCGCGACTCGGTTGATTCAGATCGGCACTTCGGAGCATGTTCGCGACTCCGTTGATTCAGATCGGCACTTCGGAGCCTGTTCGCGACTCGGTTGATTCAGATCGGCACTTCGGAGCATGTTCGCGACTCCGTTGATTCAGATCGGCACTTCGGAGCCTTTTCGCGACTCGGTTGATTCAGATCGGGACTTCGGAGCCTGTTCGCGACTCGGTTGATTCAGATCGGGACTTCGGAGCCTGTTTGTGTTTTTTTTTTTAAATTCAGATCTGGACATGGAGTTTACTCATCAAAACTACATGTATTTGATCAAAAGTACAGGGAAAAAGTGAAATATTATTATGAAGTAAAACAACATTTTTCTATTTTAATTTACATTATACATACAATATGATGATTTATTATCAGGGTTGTGCTGCTGAAACTGTGATATTCTTTCAGGATTCTTTGATGAATGGAAAATTAAAAAGAAAAGAATTTATTTAAAATTGAAGTATTTTCTAACAATAAACACTAGAGTTCAAAAGTTTGTGGTCAGTAAAATTTATTATTTCTTTCTAAAAAAAAAATAGAACTCTTTTAGGATGTATTGTTGATTGTTTTGATTCAGATCGGGAATTCGGAGCATGTTCGCGACTCTGTTGATTCAGATTTGTCAACTGAGAAATAAAGTTGAACAGAAATGATCATGAACTCCTAAAGATGATGATGAAAAGAAAAGGTAATATTGCATATCAAATTATATCCCCCTATATAAATTATATTTCTCCTCAGATGATTATTTAACATGTTGATTATTGTGAGCATTAGTGTGTAAGTGCTACACACACACACACACACACACACACTGGTCAGAGTTTGGGATCAGAATTATTTATTATGTGTTTTTTTTTAACACGGAAATAAAATATATTTTAAAGGATATTAAAATAGAATCCATTATTTTATATATTTTATTTGGATAAGTTTGTATTATTACTGATTTTTGACTGTAGCATCACTACCAATAACCGTGTGTAGACAGCAGGTGGCGATGTTGATCTACAATCCCCGGTAGAGACACAAAAAATGTTTGGCTCAGTTTACAGAAAAGTGTACGTCACACAACCTTTCATTATGATGCAACATTGTTTCCTCTTAAGGTGAGTATTTAACATCTTTATTATTGTTGGGATTAGTGTGTAAGTGCCACACACACACACACACACACACACACACCATTCAGAGTTTGGGATCAGAATGATTTATTTTGATGAAAAAACTGATTATTATTATTTATTTTTTTAAGGAGTTTACTCATCACAACTGCATTTATTTGATCAAAAGTACACTGAAAAAAGTCAAATATTATTATGAAGTAAAACAAAATTTTTCTATTTTAATATACATTAAAATCTTTTTTATTTCTGTGATTTTCAGCATCATTACTCCAGTCTTCGGGTGTCACATGATCTTCAGAAATCATTATAATATGATGATTTATTATCAGGGTTGTGCTGCTGAAACTGTGATATTCTTTCAGGATACTTTGATGAATGAAAAGTTAAAAAGAAGAGAATTTATTTAAAAAAGAAGTCTTTCTAACAATAAATACTACAGTTATCAGTTTGTGGTCAGTACAATTTATTCTTTCTTTCTAAAAAAAATAGAACTCTTTAAGGATGTATTGTTGATTGTTTTGATTCAGATCGGCACTTCGGAGCGTGTTAGCGACTCTGTTGATTCAGATCGGCACTTTGGAGCCTGTTCGCGACTCCGTTGATTCAGATCGGCACTTCGGAGCCTGTTCGCGACTCGGTTGATTCAGATCGGCACTTCGGAGCCTGTTCGCGACTCGGTTGATTCAGATCGGCACTTCGGAGCATGTTCGCGACTCGGTTGATTCAGATCGGCACTTTGGAGCCTGTTCGCGACTCCGTTCATTTAGATCGGCACTTCGGAGCATGTTCGCGACTCGGTTGATTCAGATCGGCACTTCGGAGCATGTTCGCGACTCGGTTGATTCAGATCGGCACTTCGGAGCCTGTTCGCGACTCGGTTGATTCAGATCGGCACTTCGGAGCCTATTCGCGACTCGGTTGATTCAGATCGGCACTTTGGAGCCTGTTAGTGACTCGGTTGATTCAGATCGGCACTTCGGAGCCTGTACGCGACTCGGTTGATTCAGATCGGCACTTCGGAGCCTGTTCGCGACTCGGTTGATTCAGATCGGCACTTTGGAGCATGTTCGCGACTCGGTTGATTCAGATTGGCACTTCGGAGCCTGTACGCGACTCGGTTGATTCAGATTGGCACTTCGGAGCCTGTACGCGACTCGGTTGATTCAGATCGGCACTTCGGAGCCAGTTTGTGATTTTTTTTTAATTGAGATCTGGACATCAGAGCAGGAAGTTTTTGTCAAACAGTTCATTGGTGATAAATGAATATTTGGACCTGAGGCTTTTTTTTTTACTTGTCGATTTGATTTTTAAATGATTTCAATGACTTTTGAAAGTAAAGCCTTCTTGTACCTCAGTTGCATGTGTTGTGTTTTATTAATTGTGGATGGATTTATCAACTGAGGAATAAAGTTGAATAGAAATTATCATGAACTCTTAAAGATGATGATGAAAAGAAAAGGTAATATTGCATATAAAAGTATATCTAAGTATGAACTAACTTGCGCAATACAGTAAATATTCTTACTCAGTGAAAAAATGTTTGGCTCAGTTTACAGAAAAGTGTACGTCACACAACCTTTCATTATGATGCAACATTGTTTCCTCTTAAGGTGAGTATTTAACATCTTTATTATTGTGGGGATTAGTGCGTAAGTGCCACACACACACACAGACCATTCAGAGTTTGGGATCAGAATGATTTATTTTGATGAAAAACTGATTATTATTATTATTTTTAAGGAGTTTACTCATCACAACTGCATTTATTTGATCAAAAGTACACTTAAAAAAGTGAAATATTATTATGAAGTAAAACAACATTTTTCTATTTTAATATACATTAAAATCTTTTTTATTTCTGTGATTTTCAGCATCATTACTCCAGTCTTCGGTGTCACATGATCTTCAGAAATCATTATAATATGATGATTTATTATCAGGGTTGTGCTGCTGAAACTGTGATATTCTTTCAGGATTCTTTGATGAATGAAAATTTAAAAAGAAGAGAATTTATTTAAAAAAGAAGTCTTTCTAACAATAAACACTACAGTTATCAGTTTGTGGTCAGTACAATTTATTCTTTCTTTCTAAAAAAAATAGAACTCTTTAAGGATGTATTTTTGATTGTTTTGATTCAGATCGGCATTTCGGAGCGTGTTAGCGACTCTGTTGATTCAGATCGGCACTTCGGAGCATGTTCGCGACTCGGTTGATTCAGATCGGCACTTCGGAGCCTGTTCGATTCAGATCGGCACTTCGGAGGCTGTTCGCGACTCGGTTGATTCAGATCGGCACTTCGGAGCCTGTACGCGACTCGGTTGATTCAGATCGGCACTTCGGAGCCTGTACGCGACTCGGTTGATTCAGATCGGCACTTCGGAGCCTGTTCGCGACTCGGTTGATTCAGATCGGCACTTTGGAGCATGTTCGCGACTCGGTTGATTCAGATTGGCACTTCGGAGCCTGTACGCGACTCGGTTGATTCAGATTGGCACTTCGGAGCCTGTACGCGACTCGGTTGATTCAGATCGGCACTTCGGAGCCAGTTTGTGATTTTTTTTTAATTGAGATCTGGACATCAGAGCAGGAAGTTTTTGTCAAACAGTTCATTGGTGATAAATGAATATTTGGACCTGAGGCTTTTTTTTTTACTTGTCGATTTGATTTTTAAATGATTTCAATGACTTTTGAAAGTAAAGCCTTCTTGTACCTCAGTTGCATGTGTTGTGTTTTATTAATTGTGGATGGATTTATCAACTGAGGAATAAAGTTGAATAGAAATTATCATGAACTCTTAAAGATGATGATGAAAAGAAAAGGTAATATTGCATATAAAAGTATATCTAAGTATGAACTAACTTGCGCAATACAGTAAATATTCTTACTCAGTGAAAAAATGTTTGGCTCAGTTTACAGAAAAGTGTACGTCACACAACCTTTCATTATGATGCAACATTGTTTCCTCTTAAGGTGAGTATTTAACATCTTTATTATTGTGGGGATTAGTGCGTAAGTGCCACACACACACACAGACCATTCAGAGTTTGGGATCAGAATGATTTATTTTGATGAAAAACTGATTATTATTATTATTTTTAAGGAGTTTACTCATCACAACTGCATTTATTTGATCAAAAGTACACTTAAAAAAGTGAAATATTATTATGAAGTAAAACAACATTTTTCTATTTTAATATACATTAAAATCTTTTTTATTTCTGTGATTTTCAGCATCATTACTCCAGTCTTCGGTGTCACATGATCTTCAGAAATCATTATAATATGATGATTTATTATCAGGGTTGTGCTGCTGAAACTGTGATATTCTTTCAGGATTCTTTGATGAATGAAAATTTAAAAAGAAGAGAATTTATTTAAAAAAGAAGTCTTTCTAACAATAAACACTACAGTTATCAGTTTGTGGTCAGTACAATTTATTCTTTCTTTCTAAAAAAAATAGAACTCTTTAAGGATGTATTTTTGATTGTTTTGATTCAGATCGGCATTTCGGAGCGTGTTAGCGACTCTGTTGATTCAGATCGGCACTTCGGAGCATGTTCGCGACTCGGTTGATTCAGATCGGCACTTCGGAGCCTGTTCGATTCAGATCGGCACTTCGGAGGCTGTTCGCGACTCGGTTGATTCAGATCGGCACTTCGGAGCCTGTACGCGACTCGGTTGATTCAGATCGGCACTTCGGAGCCTATTCGCTACTCGGTTGATTCAGATCGGCACTTCGGAGCCTGTACGCGACTCGGTTGATTCAGATCGGCAATTCGGAGCCAGTTTGTGATTTTTTTTTTTAATTGAGATCTGGACATCGGAGCAGGAAGTTTTTTGTCAAACAGTTCATTGGTGATAAATGAATATTTGGACCTGAGGCTTTTTTTTTTTACTTGTCGATTTGATTTTTAAATGATTTCAATGACTTTTGAAAGTAAAGCCTTCTTGTACCTCAGTTGCATGTGTTGTGTTTTATTAATTGTGGATGGATTTATCAACTGAGGAATAAAGTTGAATAGAAATTATCATGAATTCTTAAAGATGATGATGAAAAGAAAAGGTAATATTGCATATAAAAGTATATCTAAGTATGAACTAACTTGCGCAATACAGTAAATATTCTTACTCAGTGAAAAAATGTTTGGCTCAGTTTACAGAAAAGTGTACGTCACACAACCTTTCATTATGATGCAACATTGTTTCCTCTTAAGGTGAGTATTTAACATCTTTATTATTGTGGGGATTAGTGCGTAAGTGCCACACACACACACACCATTCAGAGTTTGGGATCAGAATGATTTATTTTGATGAAAAACTGATTATTATTATTTTTTTTTAAGGAGTTTACTCATCACAACTGCATTTATTTGATCAAAAGTACACTGAAAAAAGTGAAATATTATTATGAAGTAAAACAACATTTTTCTATTTTTATATACATTAAAATATTTTTTATTTCTGTGATTTTCAGCATCATGACTCCAGTCTTCGGTGTCACGTGATCTTCAGAAATCATTATAATATGATGATTTATTATCAGGGTTGTGCTGCTGAAACTGTGATATTCTTTCAGGATTCTTTGATGAATGAAAATTTAAAAAGAAGAGAATTTATTTAAAAAAGAAGTCTTTCTAACAATAAACACTACAGTTATCAGTTTGTGGTCAGTACAATTTATTCTTTCTTTCTAAAAAAAATACAACTCTTTAAGGATGTATTTTTGATTGTTTTGATTCAGATCGGCACTTCGGAGCGTGTTAGCGACTCTGTTGATTCAGATCGGCACTTCGGAGCATGTTCGCGACTCGGTTGATTCAGATCGGCACTTCGGAGCATGTTCGCGACTCGGTTGATTCAGATCGGCACTTCGGAGCATGTTCGCGACTCGGTTGATTCAGATCGGCACTTCGGAGCCTGTACGCGACTCGGTTGATTCAGATCGGCACTTCGGAGCCTATTCGCGACTCGGTTGATTCAGATCGGCACTTCGGAGCCTGTACGTGACTCGGTTGATTCAGATCGGCACTTCGGAGCCAGTTTGTGATTTTTTTTAATTGAGATCTGGACATCAGAGCAGGAAGTTTTTGTCAAACAGTTCATTGGTGATAAATGAATATTTGGACCTGAGGCTTTTTTTTTTTACTTGTCGATTTGATTTTTAAATGATTTCAATTACTTTTGAAAGTAAAGCCTTCTTGTACCTCAGTTGCATGTGTTGTGTTTTATTAATTGTGGATGGATTTATCAACTGAGGAATAAAGTTGAATAGAAATTATCATGAACTCTTAAAGATGATGATGAAAAGAAAAGGTAATATTGCATATAAAAGTATATCTAAGTATGAACTAACTTGCGCAATACAGTAAATATTCTTACTCAGTGAAAAAATGTTTGGCTCAGTTTACAGAAAAGTGTACGTCACACAACCTTTCATTATGATGCAACATTGTTTCCTCTTAAGGTGAGTATTTAACATCTTTATTATTGTGGGGATTAGTGTGTAAGTGCCACACACACACACACACACACACACACACCATTCAGAGTTTGGGATCAGAATGATTTATTTTGATGAAAAAACTGATTATTTTTTAGGAGTTTACTCATCACAACTGCATTTATTTGATCAAAAGTACACTGAAAAAAGTGAAATATTATTATGAAGTAAAACAACATTTTTCTATTTTAATATACATTAAAATCTTTTTTATTTCTGTGATTTTCAGCATCATTACTCCAGTCTTCGGTGTCACATGATCTTCAGAAATCATTATAATATGATGATTTATTATCAGGGGTGTGCTGCTGAAACTGTGATATTCTTTCAGGATTCTTTGATGAATGAAAATTTAAAAAGAAGAGAATTTATTTAAAAAATAAGTCTTTCTAACAATAAACACTACAGTTATCAGTTTGTGGTCAGTACAATTTATTCTTTCTTTCTAAAAAAATAGAACTCTTTAAGGATGTATTTTTGATTGTTTTGATTCAGATCGGCACTTCGGAGCGTGTTAGCGACTCTGTTGATTCAGATCGGCACTTCGGAGCATGTTCGCGACTCGGTTGATTCAGATCGGCACTTCGGAGCCTGTTCGATTCAGATCGGCACTTCGGAGGCTGATCGCGACTAGGTTGATTCAGATCGGCACTTCGGAGCCTGTACGCGACTCGGTTGATTCAGATCGGCACTTCGGAGCCTATTCGCGACTCGGTTGATTCAGATCGGCACTTCGGAGCATGTTCGCGACTCGGTTGATTCAGATCGGCACTTCGGAGCCTGTACGCGACTCGGTTGATTCAGATCGGCACTTCGGAGCCAGTTTTTGATTTTTTTTTAAATTGAGATCTGGACATCGGAGCAGGAAGTTTTTGTCAAACAGTTCATTGGTGATAAATGAATATTTGGACCTGAGGCTTTTTTTTTACTTGTCGATTTGATTTTTAAATGATTTCAATTACTTTTGAAAGTAAAGCCTTCTTGTACCTCAGTTGCATGTGTTGTGTTTTATTAATTGTGGATGGATTTATCAACTGAGGAATAAAGTTGAATAGAAATCATCATGAACTCTTAAAGATGATGATGAAAAGAAAAGGTAATATTGCATATAAAAGTATATCTAAGTATGAACTAACTTGAGCAATACAGTAAATATTCTTACTCAGTGAAAAAATGTTTGGCTCAGTTTACAGAAAAGTGTACGTCACACAACCTTTCATTATGATGCAACATTGTTTCCTCTTAAGGTGAGTATTTAACATCTTTATTATTGTGGGGATTAGTGTGTAAGTGCCACACACACACACACACACACACACACACCATTCAGAGTTTGGGATCAGAATGATTTATTTTGATGAAAAACTGATTATTATTATTTTTTTTTAAGGAGTTTACTCATCACAACTGCATTTATTTGATCAAAAGTACACTGAAAAAAGTGAAATATTATTATGAAGTAAAACAACATTTTTCTATTTTAATATACATTAAAATCTTTTTTATTTCTGTGATTTTCAGCATCATTACTCCAGTCTTCGGTGTCACATGATCTTCAGAAATCATTATAATATGATGATTTATTATCAGGGGTGTGCTGCTGAAACTGTGTTATTCTTTCAGGATTCTTTGATGAATGAAAATTTAAAAAGAAGAGAATTTATTTAAAAAAGAAGTCTTTCTAACAATAAACACTACAGTTATCAGTTTGTGGTCAGTACAATTTATTCTTTCTTTCTAAAAAAAATATAACTCTTTAAGGATGTATTTTTGATTGTTTTGATTCAGATCGGCACTTCGGAGCGTGTTAGCGACTCTGTTGATTCAGATCGGCACTTCGGAGCATGTTCGCGACTCGGTTGATTCAGATCGGCACTTCGGAGCCTGATCGATTCAGATCGGCACTTCGGAGGCTGTTCGCGACTCGGTTGATTCAGATCGGCACTTCGGAGCCTGTACGCGACTCGGTTGATTCAGATCGGCACTTCGGAGCCTATTCGCGACTCGGTTGATTCAGATCGGCACTTCGGAGCATGTTCGCGACTCGGTTGATTCAGATCGGCACTTCGGAGCATGTTCGCGACTCGGTTGATTCAGATCGGCACTTCGGAGCCTGTACGCGACTCGGTTGATTCAGATCGGCACTTCGGAGCCTGTTCGCTACTCGGTTGATTCAGATCGGCACTTTGGAGCCTGTTCGCGACTCGGTTGATTCAGATCGACACTTCGGAGCCTGTTCGCGACTCCGTTGATTCAGATCGGCCCTTCGGAGCCTGTTCGCGACTCCTGTTCGGATTAGTGTGTAATCCTGTTCGGATTAGTGTGTAAGTGCCACACACACACACACACACACACCATTCAGAGTTTGGGATCAGAATGATTTATTTTGATGAAAAACTGATTATTATTATTTTTTTTTTAAGGAGTTTACTCATCACAACTGCATTTATTTGATCAAAAGTACACTGAAAAAAGTGAAATATTATTATGAAGTAAAACAACATTTTTCTATTTTAATATACATTAAAATCTTTTTTATTTCTGTGATTTTCAGCATCATTACTCCAGTCTTCGGTGTCACATGATCTTCAGAAATCATTATAATATGATGATTTATTATCAGGGGTGTGCTGCTGAAACTGTGTTATTCTTTCAGGATTCTTTGATGAATGAAAATTTAAAAAGAAGAGAATTTATTTAAAAAAGAAGTCTTTCTAACAATAAACACTACAGTTATCAGTTTGTGGTCAGTACAATTTATTCTTTCTTTCTAAAAAAAATATAACTCTTTAAGGATGTATTTTTGATTGTTTTGATTCAGATCGGCACTTCGGAGCGTGTTAGCGACTCTGTTGATTCAGATCGGCACTTCGGAGCATGTTCGCGACTCGGTTGATTCAGATCGGCACTTCGGAGCCTGATCGATTCAGATCGGCACTTCGGAGGCTGTTCGCGACTCGGTTGATTCAGATCGGCACTTCGGAGCCTGTACGCGACTCGGTTGATTCAGATCGGCACTTCGGAGCCTATTCGCGACTCGGTTGATTCAGATCGGCACTTCGGAGCATGTTCGCGACTCGGTTGATTCAGATCGGCACTTCGGAGCCTGTACGCGACTCGGTTGATTCAGATCGGCACTTCGGAGCCTGTTCGCTACTCGGTTGATTCAGATCGGCACTTTGGAGCCTGTTCGCGACTCGGTTGATTCAGATCGACACTTCGGAGCCTGTTCGCGACTCCGTTGATTCAGATCGGCACTTTGGAGCCTGTTCGCGACTCCGTTGATTCAGATCGGCACTTCGGAGCATGTTCGCGACTCGGTTGATTCAGATCGGCACTTCGGAGCCTGTTCGCGACTCGGTTGATTCAGATCGGCCCTTCGGAGCCTGTTCGCGACTCCGTTGATTCAGATCGGCACTTCGGAGCATGTTCGCGACTCCGTTGATTCAGATCGGCACTTCGGAGCCTTTTCGTGACTCGGTTGATTCAGATCGGGACTTCGGAGCCTGTTTGTGTGTTTTTTTTTTTTATTCAGATCTGGACATCGGAGCAGGAAGTTTTTGTCAAACAGTTCATTGCTGATAAATTAATATTTGGACCTGAGGCTTTTTTTTTTTTTACTTGTCGATTTGATTTTTAAATGATTTCAGTGACTTTTGAAAGTAAAGCCTTCTTGTACCTCAGTTGCATGTGTTGTGTTTTATTAATTGTGGATGGATTTATCAACTGAGGAATAAAGTTAAATAAAAATTATCATGAACTCTTAAAGATGATGATGAAAAGAAAATGTAATATTCTATATAAAATTATATCTAAGTATGAACTAACTTGCGCAATACAGTAAATATTCTCAGTAAAAAAAAATGTTTGGCTCAGTTTACAGAAAAGTGTACTTCACACATCCTTTCATTGTGATGCAACATTTTTTTCCTCTTCAGGTGAGTATTTAATATCTTTATTATTTTGGGGATTAGTTTGTAAGTGCCACACACACACACACACCATTCAGAGTTTGGGATCAGAATGATTTATTTTGATGAAAAAACTGATTATTATTTTTTTTTAAGGAGTTTACTCATCACAACTGCATTTATTTGATCAAAAGTACACTGAAAAAAGTGAAATATTATTATGAAGTAAAACAACATTTTTCTATTTTAATATACATTAAAATCTTTTTTATTTCTGTGATTTTCAGCATCATTACTCCAGTCTTCGGTGTCACATGATCTTCAGAAATCATTATAATATGATGATTTATTATCAGGGTTGTGCTGCTGAAACTGTGATATTCTTTCAGGATTCTTTGATGAATGAAAAGTTAAAAAGAAGAGAATTTATTTAAAAAGGAAGTCTTTCTAACAATAAACACTACAGTTATCAGTTTGTGGTCAGTACAATTTATTCTTTCTTTCTAAAAAAAAATAGAACTCTTTAAGGATGTATTGTTGATTGTTTTGATTCAGATCGGCACTTCGTTGATTCAGATCGGCACTTCGGAGCATGTTCGCGACTCCGTTGATTCAGATCGGCACTTCGGAGCATGTTCGCGACTCCGTTGATTCAGATCGGGACTTCGGAGCCTGTTCGTGATTTTTTAAAATTCAGATCTGGACATCGGAGCAGGAAGTTTTTGTCAAACAGTTCATTGGTGATAAATGAATATTTGGACCTGAGGCTTTTTTTTTTTTTTTTGCTTGTCGATTTGATTTTTAAATGATTTCAATGACTTTTGAAAGTAAAGCCTTCTTGTACCTCAGTTGCATGTGTTGTGTTTTATTCATGGGCGTAGGTTTAGGGGGGACGCTAGGTAGTGGTGGGCGATACTTAAAAATTTGGTATCGATCTGATACCAAATAAATATAGAGTCAGTACTGATACCAATACTATACTTTTTACTTAAAAAAAAAAAAAAAACTGTTGTGTAGGGGAGTGCAGTAGGTCTATGTCATTATTTCTGAGGTAGATGAATGATCAATTATTTAGCCAATATTTCTTATTAATGTATTGAATTCACAAAATTATTAGTTATTAGGCACTGTAGAATTAATTATTTACAGCCTTTTAAAAAAAATAATAATAAAATAAAGAATACAAAAAATCTCCCTTTTTTTCTGGTTTTAAAAGCAAATGAAATGAAGTGCACACAATTATTACTGAAGAACAAACACAGAACAAATATACCTGTGCAATTACATTCCCTGGAACCCCCCTTCTAAATGTGCTATCAGCTTCGCTCACTCTGTTCGCTGCTCCTCGGCGTGTTGTGTCAGTGGGTCACGTGGCGACACAACAACGAATCACAGCAGAGCAGCAGGAGGGGGAGGTGTAGCAAAGTGGGCCAGGATGCGAAAGCAGCGTTTGCTCAGGATTGTAGAGGTAGAAGACACGAGCAAAGTATAATGAACATAGATGAGATATATTTAAATTAAAATATCGATTAAATTACAATTGTATCGATCCGATACCAATACCAGTGTTGGCATCGATACTATCGATATTTAGATCGATCCGCCCACCCCTAACGCTAGGTACTAGTCCCTATCAATATTTTGAGATGACAAATTTGTCCCTACCAATATTTAGCAAGCTCCTTTGAACTGCAATTTGATCTTTGCACTGCTATTTGGATCGATTCTAACGGCCAGGACGACGACAGTATAAGAAACCCCGTAATTTGATTGGCGGCGGGGTATCTGACAAGCTACACGCGCGGGCTTGCACTACTTACTTTTGTGCTTGCACTAGCAGCGAGCGGGTGGTTTGTGTGCGCGCGCATGTTGACGACGCCGACGGTAAGTTACAAGGGCTCTCTGCCAGAGTAAAGACATTTTAATATTCCGGGTTTTTTTTTTTTTTTGCCCCTTTTTGTACTTTGTAGATGCCACCCAAGAACAAGAAAGGGGACATAAGAAGCTTTTTCATAAAGCAGATCAGAGTGTAAGTAGGCAAAATAACTAGCTAGCCACAAAAAAACTAGCAGTAGTGACTGACCAGGCTTACAAATGCATATTCTGTGGAAAATAGTATTAACTGGTGATAGTATTACCCAGATAGAATGCTACGTTAGCAAGTAACTGAACGTCAATTAGCCTGTAAGTTACCTTAACTTAGGATCTTGCAGTCAACATAAACGTGAGTGTAGGAGGGTAAATAGTGTTTATAATATAAAAATATTATTATATTTATTTAGATTTGTTTCCTTGTGGCAGAATATTTTTTGTTAGTGTAAATACTAATGTACATAATAATTTATCTTAATAAAACGTTTGGTTGTTCAGCATTACACAGTCTCAGATTTTTATTTTTTGAGAGTGCATTTAGATTATACAGTTATATTATACAAAAAAAGGTGTTTACATTATTCATTTAGCTGATGCTTTTATCCAAAGTGACTTACAATTGCTATGTATGTCATAGGTCACATGCCTCTGGAGCAACTAGGGGTTAAGTGTCTTGCTCAGGGACACATTGGTGTCTGACAGTGGATTTGAACCCAGGTTTTTCACACCAAAGGCATGTGTCTTATCCACTGCGCCATCAATAATGTGATATTATGGTGATGTTATGGCGATAGTGTTGTTGGTGATAATTTGATGATAATGCTGATGTTATTGTGAGGATAATGTGATGATTAAGGTGATTTTATGGCAACAGTGGTGATAATGTGGTGATGACAATGGTCATGTAATGGTGATGGTGATATGATGATGTAATAATAATGCTGAATGCATGCCCATTGTGATTAGAAAGTGAAAGTGAAAGTGAAGTGACATTCAGCCAAGTATGGTGACCCATACTCAGAATTTGTGCTCTGCATTTAACCCATCCGAAATGCACACACCCAGAGCAGTGAATACACACACACACACTGTGAGCACACACCCGGAGCAGTGTTTATGTGATTATGTAATAGAGAGAGAGAGAGAGAGAGAGAGAGAGAGAGAGTCTCACCTCTGCAGGATGTTAGCGTCTAGTGACTCTAGGTCAGAGGTTAGATGTTTCACAGGATGAATGTTTATCTCATAAGTGACTTATCAGCAAATGTAAGCACAAACTGTACATTAACAAATGGTTTGTGTCATAGACAGGGGGTTAACCAACTCCAGTGTAAGGCTAAAAGTAGCCTTATATTAGTGTAATCTATCAAATACACACATCATGCCGCCTTTTAGACAAGTACCCAATATAAAATAATAATAAAATCATTTTACTACAACTGAATGTAATGTAATCACAATGCTTTTATCTCCAAAGTTATTCAAACAGCGAATAAGTTACAGAAAGCAGCAAAGAACATTTACATGATCATATATTATTGAAAAAATGCTCAACACTGATAGCGATCGTTCATCACAGAGATGTCTATATGACGTCTGCATTTGCATCTGCAAGGCGTGATCTTTAAAGTGTTTACTCATCTGCAATACATCTATAGATCGTTTCCTATAAGATGTCAAATAGACATTTAGACATCTTAAAATAGGTCTATCAGAGCCTCCTGGTTACAATCCGTCTACATTAAACTCCTTCATTCTGTTCTGTAGAGGTTAAAACAGCACAGGACCATCATGGGATTCCCAGGGTCCTCAACTGCAAATTAAAAACTGAAGGAAAATACAAATTATCTATTAGGTCGGCACAGAGAATTTAGCATTGTGAGGTTTATTAATCTTCCAGATCAGTTATAATGAGGGCAATTATTGCATCTGTGGGTTAATCATTCACTGATTAAATCAAGAATTGGAGAAATGTAACATTGCATCAGTGTCCCAGCAATGGATGCTCTGCAGTGAATGGGTGCCATCAGAATGAGAGCCAAAACAGCTGATAAATACATCACAATAATCCACAACACTCCAGTCCATCAGTAAATGTCTTGTGAAGCATTAAGATGTTTTTAACTTCAGACTGTTGCTTTCAGCTAAAATAGGAGTTCATAATCCATTAAAAAACACTTCCTCCAGTGAAAAAGTGGTCTAGTCTGAATCAGGAGAGAAATCAGATTTAGATTTAAAACAGTTAAACAAATATGTGGCTGGATTGTAAAGTGAGAGGCAACAGGAGATGCATTTTTTCACTAGAGAAAGCGAATTATAGAGAATTATGGAATTTTTTTAGCTGGATGCAAAGATTTGATGTTAAAAACATCTTTCCCACACAGCAGGAGACTCCTAGGCGGATCCGCCTTCAAGTCACCAAACCCGAGTGACTGTCAAATTCGTTTTGGTTGCCTCCCAGAGGATCAGCTCCACCTCCGGCCGGCGCCGTCAAACAGCGGATCCTGAGCAGACCCGTAATAAGCAGAAGAAGAAGAAGAAGAGTGGACCATGTCGGATGCTCTTTAATTTCAGAGAACCTAACACAGACACAGGTTTATTGAATTACACAATTCTTTGTTGCTGTTAGGATGCAGTAAAATATCCACAGCTGTAACACAAAACATCTGGCCTTGAAATCAGGATTAGTCATCAAATAATGTCTTCAGGATCATTCATACATGTGAAAAACAGTACAAAGGAAGACAAGAATAATGTTTTCTTTTGTTAGAAGTTAGTAAGAAACAAGTAGGACTACTGGATTTTATCCAGCAAATATGATGCAGGATTGTGTAATTTTTGCTGTGCATTGACAATGGATTGTTTAACCATAAAGTAGTTATATTTTTCACTGGATTTGCATTGCATCCTGTAGTTGAGTTTTTCTGTTGACTTACAGGAAGTGCCTCTGAAGGGCTCTGAAGATTGTCCACCAGATGGTGCCAAATGTTTAGAAATACTCTTTAATCGAATAATTAAGCATTAGTATGAATGGCCAAATAACTGTTGCTTTTAAATGTAGCACCAATGTACACTAAAATACCTCCTTTGTTTTATATAAATAGTTTGCAAAGAAAAAGCACACATTTCATTTTGGCATATAAAAGCATATAAATCTTATCCTAGCTTTTGTGATCTCTGAGTAGTGAAGTAAGAGTCCGTTTCATACACATTATTTATTGCGAAGTTTTACTATTTAAAGTTTTGTTTCTGTTCTCATGTCAGATGTGTATGTACACTGTAATGAATTGCTGTAAAAATTACAGCATTATTTTACAGCCGCGGACTGTTTTTTAATAATACAGCATATTGCTGTAAACTGCAATGCATTCTGGGGTCACTTGTAGGTCTGACTCAAATTTACAGAATTTTGCTGTAAATTTCAAATCTTCGGAGCCGCATCGTCAACGGTCGAGGAGATTAACGTTAAAGACAAGAGGAGTGATTCACAACTGTGGTAAGTGACTTCAGTTTTTTATATTTCTTGTTTGGTAGTTTATAGTATATGAATGCATCTACATTCGCGGATTATATTGGTAACCCCAGATTCAAGCATCATCCGTCCGCGGGGCGCGAGGCAGAATTGCGCGGGGTTTCAGTAGCGCGGTCGCGGTAGGATTTCACACATCCCCCGGCGCTATAGCAGCCATGGACAGAAAATCTCTGGAATCCTTCGTTATGAATGACATGTTTCAGTGCTAATAGTTTATATTCACTGTAACTTAGTGTTTATCAGCACACTTCGTCGTGATTATTTTATGATGTAAAACAACTTTGCACAGGCAGTCATCTGTTTACACGGGCGCCGAAATAAAACGCGTTTCTAAAGCCTCGCGGTCAGTCAGGGTCGCTCACGGAGGATGTGTGTGTCATATAAATTCTCAGTGGTGCTTTTCTAAGAGGTTAACGTAACCAGTGAGATGTAGATTTTTTTTGAGCATTTGCTAACTTCAGGTAACGTTAATGTGAAAACTTTAACAAATCTGTTTGATATAAAGTCTGCTTTGTATAGTTAGCCTAATTTATTACCTTAGGGCGACCAAATACGTTTTCCTTGAAATTATTAAATATGCTATTTATATATATGTGTCTATATTTATGTCGGCCGGCAAATCTTGTGTGTATTTTGGCACAGGGTGCACAAAGGCACCTTATCAGTGCGGTGACACTTGAACAAATGAACTGATCATGCGCGACACTGACCAATAAACAAACGAGTTGTTTTATTGCGTCTATGACTTGAATCTTATCATCAGTTGTAGTGATGGGAAGTTCGGATCATTTTACCGAATCGGACTTTTGAGTCTCGTTCAGCAAAATGAACGAATCTTTTTTTCGAGTCATTTCAAATGAACGAACAACCAGAAGGTTCAGGAAGAAAAAAACAAAGTGCTTGCAGTCTGTTTCACATTAGGAGGCATTTTGCTGCATAATCGATCCACCACAAACCATATGCAACTATGGAAGCTCAACTTCCATTAAATGGACTGAAAACGCTCAAGTAACGTTATAGGTCTCAAAACGCTTGCTCTGCGCCAGTGGATACACACCATAGACAGTAAAAGAAATATGTGCATGTCACAGACTGTCTGGGCATGCACTTCCGCGTTTCAGAGATCCGCCTTTTACTTTCCGTCAACATTACATTAATTAACGTTTAGAAAATTTATTTTTGACATTTGTGAATCAGTTCAGAATCGTCTGCTTATGCATTGCGATACATTTAAGAATCACATTTTTATCCCACCCCTACTAAATATAGTATGTAATGTAAATGTTAAAATCTGAAATACAAAAAAAAAAAAAAAAAATGGTATAGGTATTAATTACTATTGTGATATTGATTGTTTTAGGAGACACTTTGACAAGTGGGCACTGGATGCTGAGTATTGAAGGCGAGGTGGTGTGTGAGGGCACTCAGCCCAGTTTCCTGTCCGGCCTTGCCACTCTGTTTGCTGCTTATTACTAGTTTAATCTTGAGTATCAGGAGGAAGCAGTGTGTACCTTGGAGTTCATTCAAAGGTAATGGTTGAATTCTAACAACTTCAGAACCAGCATTTTATAGATAAGTTATATCAGAACATTCCTTTTAATAATGTTATGTTATCAGTGTTATTTCTGTTGATGCCTTTAAAACAATGTGTCTTAACTCGAGAAGAGAATATATTTGTCTCCCTATTTAACACCAGCAAGCTATTGAGTTAAATATGTTTTTTTTTTTATTATTAGTGGACATCTCCAACTTTCTTGGAGGTCCTAAAACCGCTCTTAATTACATATTGTCTGTTTCATGACCCTTTAGGTGCTTTGTGGGCATAAATCCAGAGAGAGGACCCAAAGCCAAGGGAAAAGTGCCATCGAAATAAAAACAGGACAAGTGATACAGAAGAAAATGTGTGGCAGTCAACCCACATGTTGCCACTCTTCTGTGCAAATTCCAATGGAATTTCTGAAATGTAAGGATACACACACACCAAGATTGCGTCTTCCTTTTATTGTTCTCTATCTGCCTTTGACTGTACCTCTCATCCCTGTATCTGTCACTAACTGTATCTGTCCTCCCCCTATTTGTTTCTGAAAGTATTATTATGTTTTGTAATATATCTAATGTATTGTCCTCTTTGCTCTTTTCAATATTTCTAGTCACACTTTGAATCCTGGGATGGAACTTCATCTGGAGCATAATTGTTATTTGGTTGATTTTTATCTGTTTGATGGAAAGTTTGTATGACTTCTGCAAGTGCGCGGCTCCTTCCGGTCAGTCATGCATCACTTTTTTTTGTATGACTTGTTTGGCAATATTGGTCTATTCCTTAATGATGATAGCTATCTGAAAATGTCTTTGTGGTTTTTAAAGGATTAGTTCACCCAAAAATGAAAATTAAGTCAATAATTACTTATGTCGTTTCACACCCGTAAGATCTTCGTTCATCCTCACAACACATAATAAGATGTGGCTCAGTGAAGCGTGCATTTCTAGCAAGATCATTTCTTTTTTTCAATGCCCAGAAAGCCTCTAAAACATTTAAAACAATTCATGTGACTACAGTTGTTGAACCTAAATATTATAAAGCGACGAGAATACTTTTTTTGCCAACCCCCCCCCCCACCCCCATCTCCCAAAACAACGATTTTATTCAACTATATCTAGTGATGGGCGATCTCAAAACACTGCTTCATGAAGCTTAGAAGCTTTACGAATCTTTTGTTTCAAATCATTTGCTCAGAACGTGTATCAAACTGCAAAAGTCACACGAACCATTGAAATTTCAAAACACTTATGACGTAACGAAGCCTCATTTACTGAAATCATGTGACTTTGGCAGTTTGATATGCTCTGATTTGAACTGAAAGATTAATAAAGCTTTGAAGCTTCATGAAGCAGTGTCATCCATCACGAGATACTGTTGAATAGTCATTATTTAGTTTTTTGGCACACAAAAAGTATTTTCATTGCTTCATTACACTAAGGTTGAACCACTGTAGTCACATAAACTGTTTTAAATATGTTTTTAGTACCTTTCTGGGCATTGGAAAGGGAAATGATCTTGCTAGCAATGTAGGCATCACTGGGCCATCAGGTTTTATAAAAAATATCTTAATGTGTGTTGTGAAGATGAACAAAGGTTTTAAGGGTGTGGAATGACATGAGGGTGAGAAATGACAGAATTTTCACTTTTGGGTGAACTGTTTTAATATGACCATGTTGGTCATGTTTCGGTTATAACGCAGTTTGAATATTTCTTTGTGTCAAGGTCCATGATGGCCATTATGTTCCAAGTAATAAAAAAGAAATCATGCCAAAATTTCATATCCATTTAAAAAAAAAATGAAATAATTTTAAAATAAATAAAAATGAGTTCAAAATAATATACTTTTTATGTCATTTTTTAATGTAAATTTGAAAGTGATATATAACATTTTGACCTGTTTTTTTTTAGATTTTAAAAATGTTATTTTTTTATATTTTTTTGGTGAATTAAGTTATGCATTATATAACACTTTATGCAGTTAAAGTTAAGTCAGCAATAGGGAAAATATATTGTATGCTATCATTTTACATACTTTAAATATAGCAAATACACATATGCTTTTTTTCAAAGAATTGCTTTGCACAGTAAACTACTTGAAAGTGTGCATTTGCTATTTAAATAATTGTTAAATGCCATATACAATGTATTAAAAATGCAGTATATAATATACTTTTTTGTAAAAATGCAGTATACAAAATATAAAAAAATTACTGTAAATTTTACAGTAAAATACTGGCAGCAGGGTTGCCAGCCAGTTACTGTAAATTTTACAGTAGTCTTACTGTAATTTAATTTACAGAATTTTACTGTAATTGAGAATACAGGAAAAATCTGTAAATTAAATTACAGTACGACTACTGTAAAATTTACAGTACCTGGCTGGCAACCCTGCTGCCAGTATTTTACTGTAAAATTTACAGTAATTTTTTAACAGTGTATGTATGTATGTACAGAAGCACAACAAATTCCTTGTGTGTTTACGCACCCCTGGCGAATAAAGCTTATTCTGATTCTGATTTGAAAATCAGCTGCTGACTTTGGGATCATGTGTGTCATTTTCTGATTTGTTTCTTCAAACCCTATTTTTGTATTGTCTGTGCATTCTGTTAAACTTCTCTGAATAAAGAGATTTACAACAGTGTATTTCTTAAAATCTGCATAATCATACAAAAAATATATTCAGAGTAAAACTGGTTATGCAGAATTAACAGTTGATTTGATTAAAAGATGGAAGCAGAACCAAAACATCTGAAAGATTAAATAAAAACATTTTTATCATCTCAAATGCTTTCCTTTCTGTTAGTAACTTGTGTGTTGGCTAAACTGATTCTTTTGACGTAACAACAGGAAGTAAACATACAGAGAAAAACATCTGCATCTCATTAAATAAATGATCAGATTTTATATTAGTGTCCCTAATTATCATTAGAGATGTGCTATTAAATAAATAAAACATAAAAAAACTACATTTTGTAAACTATTCCTAGTTCTTACATTCTAAATCCCCCACATAAAAATATGCAAAAAAAATATGTGTATATTGTCTAACAACAAAAAAATGCAGCAATGTTATGCACACTAAATATGGCACTAGTTACCAGTTAAACACTGCTCAACCAATCAGGTAAGGAACTATTTCTAAAACTACATTCATTAGTTTCATTCTCTAATTAAATAATAGATGTACAACAGACCACATGAATAAGCCTCTTTGTTATAATAGAAATACATAATCGAAATATGCCATACTACTGTACATTTTTACAGAACTTCTTTGTTGTTTTTGTTTTATAGAAACTGGTTCACAGTTATAAAATACAACAGTACCAAAATCTATATTTTAAGAGTGAGAATGTAAATAGCAATTACGCAGAATCTAATCTAACAAAAGTACCACCATCACACAGAAGCAGCAGCTCTTCTCTGAGATGAGCAGAGCATCAGATGTTCAATAAGAAATCCAACAGCGGTGATTCCCACCAGACCAGACAGAACCAGACGAAACAGAGCCTCGGTGATGCCACAGTGATCCAGACAATCTGAAAGAGACGAGACGTGTTCAGAAACATCTTGTTACGTTTTCCTGACTGGTCTAGGGGAGGAATGAAACAGCAAAAATGGATGGTGGTGAAATGAATGTGCAGCAGCACTAGATCAATCAGGAAAACGTAAGAGTAAATGGGGGCTCGTCCGGGATGGAGAGAGAAACAGCACTGCTTGAACACACAAACAGAAACTTACGCCTCTGGACGTAACAATCTTCTGTGCCATTTAATGTCTTTGTGAAAATGCTGTACAGAGGTTATTGTGGCAGGAAGAGAGATCTAAAGGTAGTATTTCTCATACCTTCCTGTGGTGAGCAGATCTCTTTCTTGTGAAGACGGACGCTCTTATTGCTCACTGGATTCACAGCCATGCATCTGTAGGTCTCTGAATCATTATAATGAAGATCTAATGATAAACTGAGGTTGATGCTGAGATCAGGATTGCTGTTCTGATTCACTATTTCACCTCCTTTATACCACGAGATAGACACGTCTCCATCATTCTTCACCGAGCAGAACACAGAGCAGAAATCCTCTGTTTCACTTTGTGTACCTGAAAGACATGAAAGACACTGATATTTCTACTGCTATTATAATAAAAAAAAAGAGTCCTAACAAATTTCATTATATAGAAACTGCTCAAATGATTGTAATGTTTTCTTTAGTGTTGTTGCAGAAGTTCTGGGGTAATTTTACGGAAGCTTATTTCCACCATGGAATAAAAATGTGAGTTTTACATCTCACAATTCTGACTTATTTTCCCAGAATTCCAAGTTTATGTCACACAATTCTGACTTTTCACCAGAATTCTAAAGTTACATCTCGCAATAAGTTTTCTCAGAACATTAGGTTCACATCTCGCAGTTCTACATTCTTCCTCAGAATTCTGAGTTTATATGTAGCATGTTCTGATTTCCCCCCCGTAATTCTGATAAAATCTCACAATTCCAAGAAAAAAGGCAGAATTATAAACTCACAATTGAGAGAAAAAAGTCAGAATTGTAAGCTACAAGTGTCCCCAGTAAATAGACAGACCTGTTGATTGGTGCACACTCACTGATGAGTTTCTCCTGATGGAAGGTACAGAGATGGGTGCTTTAGGACAAAGGGAAACAGGCACATCATCTTAAAGCCATATCTCTCTTAAAGAGGGCAATATTGCAGTGCAGTAATCACTATGGAACCAAATCTAACAATTATTATCCTATAACTTACTGGATGCAGCTGTAACTTACCATAAACATGAACTTTGTATCTCTGTGCTGTGATGTGTGCACTGGTGATGATTAAGGCTTCATACAGTCCAGACTGATTAGTCCTGATGTCTGAGATGGTTAAAATTCCAGTTTTTTGCTCTAACTGCACTCTGCCAGTGAATTGCGTGTTATAATGAGTGTACATTTTCCCTTGATGTATCTGCGCGACACGTGTATTTTGTCTGCCACTTTCAAAAGACCACAGTATCTGAACATCTCCCTTCAGATCATCAACTCCAGGTTGCAGATTGAGAACCCCTCTCTCCATCACTATAACTGTTTCAGCATCATCAACATCTCCACCCACTGAAACAGTGTGAAGACAGGTGAATTATACAGGTAAACAAATGACTAATATGGTAATGACAATTACAGTTTCTAAACCTCGGTTGAATTTCAATGGTTTGATGTTCTGGGGAACCGACAGTTCACCACATAACCCCACTGCGGTCGACACAAACCAAAGCTCAGGTCATTTATATTTTCATGCATACATTTCAATAAATGCAAACTATTAATTTACGGGATCTTTTGAATCACAAATGTGAATTATTTTATCTATCAAAACAGTGCATGGTTGTCTAACCATTTCATGTTGGATTTGCTGAAATCTCCCAAAATCCACTGCAGCATGCATGAAGTATGCAATTACTATTATAGGATTACTGTTTTTGAAACCATAGACCTAGATGCAAGATACTTCAGAGAAGAAGATTATAGAGTTAATTTCATATGAATTGTCTTAACCAGATCTAAACTTGAAGTGTGGTAGAGGGGCTAAAAATCAAGACTCCCTGACCAACAAACAACTGATTGAATAATAATGAAAAGGTTTTGAATTAATAGCTTGATCTTTGATTTCTTCTTCTCATGATTGTTTGTATTGTATCAGCAGGTCTGTGGTTTGACAGAACATGATCTAAAGATGGAGAAAGGAAGTCTTTTTGCGGTTTCAGACAATGCTGCATGTAAAGGACAGAAGTGGTTTCTTTACCTTGAAAAGTGAAACCAACAGCAGAAATGAAAATATGGCTCTCTTTAGATTAACTTATTAACAGATTAGTTTTTTTTTTTTGGGGGGGGGGGGATTACCAAAAAATATTTAAATTCAATGTCTTTCTTTCTTTCTTTCTTTCCTTTTCTAAATTTAGCTTTGTGTGACTGTAAAGACGCAGAGTGTAAGTCAGCAGGAAATGGTTATGTCAGTGTTTCCACTAAGGTGACTTGTGTAGGCTATATATTTTTTAAAATATATATTTTTTCCTGATTTGTTGGTGTCGTGGCAACATCAAGAAATGGATTGCCATGACTTGATTCCACAGCTGATTTTTTATTTTTTTATTTACTACAAAACAATTATTAAAAAGAACATTTATATATTGCATATATTGTTATAGACTTGTTATGAATTGTGTATATTTACTTAAGATCAGAAATCAATAATTTATACTGCTTATGTGCTTACAGGCCATATGTTCAGCTGCATTTTCTCACAAGTTCATGGTTATGCAAGTCATAAGAATATTCGCTTATCTGTGAATGTTCATAGTAGCATGGAACTGTGCTGAGTTGCCAGACACATTTTAAAGTGAAACCTTTTGCATTGAGGACAATTAAATACAATTCCAATTAAATTATGCATGTAATGTGTGTCATCTTACCTTCCACACAGATGAAATATAAGATGAGAACCCACATACTGATGAATGTATTTGTTGATATTGCGTTGAGTTGTTGTCCTCTCGATGATGAACCTGAAACTCAACTAAGCAGATGGTCTTTGGAGGAAGTGACCTGTAATGACATCAGTCACATGGCTTCCACCAGAAGAGGGCAGTACTATACTGAAAACTGCCTCTCAAACACGTCCACTCACCTTTATAACTTTTTCCAAATGATCCATATGCATTAATCGGCTTAGACACCAAACAGGCAGACAGATGTGCGGGAAACATAATTATTATTATTTATTTACCAGAAAATAATCAACCTAATTAACCAACTTAATATGCTAATGTTCCTACTAACTTTATTATTTTTATGTATTTAACGCCCCCCCCCCCCCTTTTTAGAGCCTTCTGTTATGTCTGAGGAACAAGAAAACAGAACAAGGAATGCTAGACTGTTTTGCAATTGGCTAATGTTTAAATAAATAGAGGAAAAACTAGTAGGGCTACATTTATTGTATTAAATTACATATCTAAGTTTTTCCTTTTGTGTTATGGATTTATATATATATATATATATATATATATATATATATATATATATATATATATATAGATCTTTTTTTCGTTCATTTCTTAGTTTTATAAACGTCATAAACAAACAAAAAAACGTTTTTAATCGAAGTTAATCGAAATTAAATTTACATTTGTAAAGAAAACATTCCACAATGCTAAATATATGCTGTAGTACTCTTTTTCTGCTTTATTTTTTAACCGTTTTCATATTTGGATAATAACTGGATGACTGATTTAAAAAGGTTGAAAGGGCGGGAAAACAGAGTGCACTAAAAGTGAGAGTCTTTCATTGCAGTTTGAAGGATCATTGGCGTCTTGGATTTCTATACAGATTGTGAACAGATTTTGTCGTTAGTTCGTGAGTTTGATATTACAGTAGAGTTCTGTTTCTCTACAGACATTTAAACACTGGCACATATGTGGGTTCGCGAATCATTTGAGTCAGTTCGGGAGTTCTGAGCGGGATCGCGAATCATTTGAATAAGTTTGTGGATCGCAAATCATTTGAATCAGTTCGGGAGTTCGGAGCGGGATCGCGAAACATTTTAATCAGTTCGGGAGTTAGCGGGTTCGCGAATCATTTGAGTCAGTTCGGGTGTTCAAAGCGGGTTCGCGAATCATTTGAGTCAGTTTGGTGATCGCGAATCATTTGAATCAGTTCGGGAGTTCGTAGCGGGTTCGCGAATCATTTGAGTCATTTCGGGAGTTCAAGGCGCGTTCGCGAATCATTTGAGTCAGTTTGGGGTTCGCGAATCATAGCTGTATATGGATAGGCATTTTTAAGTAATTTAGTTGCTAGCTCTAATTACGTTTTCCAAGCGTGTTTAGGTGTGTTATATGAACTCGTATTTTTGGTTTTAATGATGTGCCTTTTAACAGTATCAAATATATTCAAAAACTAAACAAATCGTGCCTAAAAAGTGCATGTATCTAGGCTAATGTAAAGTTACATGATGAAGTCATACTAGTGCGCGTGTGCATTTTGAGTGCGTTCTTTCACTGCATTATTCGGTGTATTCAAATGCATTTCTGAATGCATGTGAATGATCACAAAATTCAAGATATGGGGGTTAGAAAATGTATAAATTTATATCATTTTATGTAGTTAATCAATATCACACGAAGAGTGCCATTTCAGTTTTTCTCCAAAAATCTGGGTTCTTTCTTGTCATTATAGAACCTTTTTTATCATAAAAGGTTCTTTGGAGTTGATTAAAGAACCCTATGGTTCTATATAGAGCCCCAATGAATCCTTTTTAAAAGAGTGTACTATTGAAAAAAATACAAGATCCAGAATCAGGGATTAAAAGTGATTCCTTGATGATTCACCCCCCCCCCCCCCCCCCCCACACACACACTTTTCAAAATCCCGTTTGTTATGGGTTTGTTTTAACCGCGCGCCGTCATCGTAACGGAGGAGCAGGACCTAGCAGAACAAACATCCTGCCTGTCTGTGTCGATGCGCGCGTCCGTGTACAGCCAGGGATGTCTCGTGCACACTCTAAATAGTGTAACTAAGCGCACTGAAAGTTCTACTGAGCAGCCCAGTCTCGAGCAGCCGGTATCGCAGTCAGTCATGAAACACCAGCAACAGATTACTTTCTTCATGGATGAAAAAAAAGAAAGGAGATGTGAGTTGGTTGATTCAGTAAATTAGCTCAGGTCAGGGTAATCAAAATATCTGTCTACTTATTTATTTTTTTACACTCTATGGTCTACACCTGTTGATGAGTTAACGTTAACATACACTGTGTTGCTAGTTAACTTCAGACCGTTAGCTAGCTATCCTAAACATTTAATGTTGCCTAGAACAGTGGTCCCCAACCCTCAGGCCGCGGACCGGTACCTGGGCCGCACAAGAAGGAATAAATGATTTACATTAAAGCTGCAGGCGGTAACTTTTGGCGCTCGCGTCTGGCGGAAGAACATTGTAGCCGGAGCTACTTCTCTCTGTTTACATCATGCAGGTATGGGAGGCCCTTTCAGCATAAAAACGTCCCAGCGTTACTCGTCGTAATTCTATTTTTACTAGTAACAATTCAATTAAAGAACTCTATAATTTAATTTGTTCTAGTAACAATTACAATTATAGAGCTCTATAATTCAATTTTTACTAGTAACAATTATGATTGTAGAGCTCTCTAATTGAATTATAGAGCTCTGCAATTGTATTCTTACTAGTAACAACTGAATTAAAGAGCTCTATAATTCAATTTTTACTAGTAACAATTCCAATTAGAGAGCTCTACAATTCATTTATTACTAGTAAGAATACAATTGCAGAGCTCTGTAATTCAGTTGTTACTAGTAATAATCCAATTGCAGAGCTCTGCAATTCCACTAGAGAGCTCTCTAATTCAATTGTTACTAGTAAAAACTGAATTATAGAGCTCTCTAATTGTAATTGTTACTAGTAAAAACTGAATTAGAGAGCTCTTTAATTCAATTCTTACTAGTAACAATTCCAATTACAGAGCTCTATAATTGTATTATTACTAGTAGAAACTCCTATTCATGAGATGCATAACAGATTGCAGATATCCCGCCTACAACAGTGCGTTTCAAAATAAAAGCCCTGTAGCGTGGTTCTAAAGTATCCTGAAATATTTTACAGACTTAGGTAACATTAATCATGTTCACATTAAAGCAAAATTAAGATGATGCCTGAGATGAATATTTACAGTGTTTAGAATTGATATGCAATAATAGAATGATTGTGTTTGTTGTTTAGTAAAATAGAAAACATTAGGCCAAATAGTCTTAAACTTTTTTATAAATTGTGACTCGAGGTTAAATCTAGCCTAAAGTTTTTTTCAAGTTTTTTTTTTTTCTTCTTCTTTTTTTCTCCAGGTTGCAATATTGTTTTATATTTTGCCTTCAAATAAGCTTATGCCTGTTGTGGTTGCATGTGTTTGTTGTTAAGTAAAATGAACAAGAGAACACTGAGGAATTCTGACTGTGCATTTAACTCTTTTGTATATATAAATATATATATTATCGTTAGTCTCATATCATAATTGATAAAAGTTATATTTCAATGTTTTTGGTAAACAAGAAAATTTTTTTTTTTAGAAATCACATTGTTATTTTTTATTGATATTATAACAGTACATTCAACCAGATGTGTGAACAAGTATGCAAAAAGAAAAAGATCCATCATCAATTGCCTAACCAATAAAAGTGACTTAGGCAGAATATGCCATGACTTTCTCTTACATATAAAATGCAAACATAACAAAACTTGTTTTACTCTCCTAAATATAACCAAGATGTGTAACTTGTGAACCCTAACCAAGTTGTTTCTTATTAATGTCTAACCTTAACCACTGTTTTCCTTTTCTACCCTTAATCAAAGTTCCACTTAGGTGCTGTGCAAACATAACCAAAGTTTTTTTATTCTCCTAAATCTAACCAAGATGTGAAATTTGTCCTGACGGCAGTAATGGAATGGGACTGTAGGCAGTCCAGAGAGCCATTCTTTCAGGAAGGTCTGGTCAACATCTGATATGGGCACACATGGGCCAGTCTTGTTGATCTCGGGTTTACACGGATCAGTTTTGGATTTTAACCATGATCCGATGGTTCTGGGGGCAAAGCAAAGTGTTGAACAGAAAAGATTCTTACACACAGGTAGTTTACGTCTATCTGCCAGTTGCAGGTGGTATAATAGGGACGTTGTTCTCCAAGATGCAACAACACCTTTCTTCTGTTTTATGGGCACATTTTGGACTAGAGTCTGGATATACAGCTTGCGTGTCTCCCAGAAAGGCATGGACCAGAAATTGTTGAAGATATCTGTTCCATGCTATTCAGTCAGTTTCTCTGACTTTAAGCAGTGATGTGATGTGTAGGGTGGGCCCATGGTCTTTGGTGGTCTCTCCTTTCCCATTGGATTCTTCTAATTCTCCCCCTTAAGACGCTTCTCCTTTATCAGCTCTCTCGTCCACATATCTGGCCTTTGGGCGCCTATGACGTTGAACAGCAGAAGTTTCAAGTACATCTCCTGCATCTCCTTCACTGACAGCTCCTTGAGCTGTGTCTGTATCACTACCATTATCTGGGCTGTCATCTTTCTCAGGTGTATAGTCCTCATCCAAGACAGTGTCATCTATTTCACTATTTGACGATAAATCAGGATCTGATTCTGCTCTGGAGGCTTTACTGGCCGTTTCCTCTTCTATTTGTTGCCCCATGTCTACGCCATTACCTTCTTTCTCAGATCTGCTCTCATCTAAATCCTCCAACTCCACTACATGGGTATCAACTTTATTTCCTGACATTAAAACAGAAAATGGAGTGCTGTTGAGTATTTTAACTCATTAAATCATGTTAAATTCATAGGTCCACTGCAAAAAAAAAAAAAAAAATCTAAATCTTACCAAATACTTCTTATGTCTAGTCAAAATGTCTAATTTATATAAAAAAAACTATTTTACTTTTTTATTTTACTATTTTTACTTTTATTTGCATTTAAAATAAAAAGTAAATGCTTGAAAAATTACTTCACTTTATTTTTTCCAGCATCTTTGCATATCTGAACCCTTTCCAGCAGTGACTGTATGATTTTGAGATACATCCTTTCACATTGAGGACATTTGAGGGACTCAAACACAACTATTTAAAAAGATTCAAACATTCACTGATGCTCCAGAAGGAAACAAGATGCATTAAGAGCTGGGGGGTGAAAACTTTTGGAATTTGAAGATCAAGGTAAATTGTACTTAATTTGTGTACCGGGAAACATACAAGTATCTTCTGTTGCTTACGAATGGCAGAACTAAATGGAAAACAATTATATTTCAACAAAATAAGAAAAATTTGGCCATCTTCATTGTGTTCAAAAGTTTTCACCCCCCAGCTCTTAATGCATCTTGTTTCCTTCTGGAGCATCAGTGAATGTTTGAATCTTTTTAAATAGTTGTGTTTGAGTCCCTCAAATGTCCTCAGTCTGAAAAGATGTATCTCAAAATCATACAGTCACTGCTGGAAAGGGTTCAAATATGCAAAGATGCTGGAAAACTGAAGAATCTGCAGGACCTTAAAGATTTTTCTGAAGAACGCTGCTCAGTTTAACTGTTCAGAACAAACAAGGGACTCATGCACAACCATCACAAAACAGAAAGACAGTCAAGGATCATCAGGTAACAGAACACATTATATATAACTTTTGAGTGGGGTTATTTTAATAATTTCAGCAATTCTTTTGTCTTGTGGACTAAATGTTAATATCTTTTATGTACAATATCTTACTCAGGACAGTACTAAATAAAAAATAACATGCATTTAGTATGATCTCTCTTATTTTTTGAAAATTACTCATATTTTCACAGATTCTGCAAGGGGTGCCCAAACTTTCGATCCCCACTGTAAATGCATAAAAACTATCTTGTACTATTATGATCATTATTATTATCAATATCATTATTATTATTATCATTACTATTACTATCATCATTATCATAGATTTTGGAATTTTATCATAGACCTTTCAGTGTCCCACATCATCACTAAAGAAAAATGAAATGTTGGGTTTAATTAAAAATATTATGTCAACAGGTTCCACACAATTTGTTTAACTAATCTCAACAAACAATAACTTAGTTCATTTTACAAAATATGTTAAAGTAAACTAAATTAACAAACCTTAGTAGAATCAACAAACAATAATTCAGTTCATTGTACATGAAAGTTATAATTGATGATGTCAAATAAAAACTAATGATTCCACTTCAGAAACACTGCCCACTTCAATAAGGATTTAATAAGACCGCATCCATAAATAAGAGTGCAGTCATCCAATACAATTCAACATCGCTTCTTAATTAAGGTTCATCAAACAGACCACAAACACACGTTTGAAATGCAATGTTACATTTCCCACAATTTATTTGTGTGATTTGTTCTAAATTACATTAGAACAAGTTCATTAACTCAACTGTGATCTGTTATTACTCAGGTACCTATCCAATGGTGCTACACTTCTGCAAGAGGGTGACAGAACAACAATTACCCATAATACACTGCAAAATCCTCAGCCAATGAGATTCAAGTCTGTATTGGTTTTATTAATCTGTTACTTTTATGCAACAGTTATGTTGGCTGAACAAATCATTTTTAAGTAAAGCTGACAATACACACTTTTTTGTTGAATGAACTAGACTAAATTAAGTTCACATTGTTAAAGTAAATTGGCAAAAGTGAAAGTAAATTTTTTTGAGTGTAGGAAGCATCAGATTGTTTTTCAGACAACTTGCACTAAGAGCACTAATATGTCTATAATTTCTTTTATGAATGTGTTACCTGCATTTTCTCTTTTTATTTTGTTAGGAGACGTCCTGGGGTTTTTAAAATGGTATTGTGTTTGAATTTAATGTTTTGGCTACAAATCGCAGATATTGCAGACTGCTCAGCCCTGCCTCTCCACCGTGTACTTCGTCCATGTCAGCTGGGGGCGCCAAAGTTTCCCGCCTTCCTGTTTATATACCCCAGTTGAATATGCATAAGGCACGATTAGCATAATGATATGTCACCGATTACAGAGCTCTGTAATGCAATTGTTACTAGTAAGAATTGCTATTGTAGAGCTCTGTAATTCAATTTGAACTAGTAAGATTGCAATTACAGAGCTCTCTAATTCTAATTGTTACTAGTAAGAACTGAATTATGGAGCTCTGTAACTTAATTCTTACTAGTAACAATTCAATTAGAGAGCTCTGTAATTTAATTATAGAGCTCTATAATCAAATTGTTACTAGTAAAAATTGAATTAGAGAGCTCTATAATTAAATTATTACTAGTAAGAATTGCAATTAGAGAGCTCTGCAATTGAATTCTTACTAGTAACAATTATGATTAGAGAGCTCTGTAATTCAATTGTTAC
Organism: Carassius auratus; assembly: GCF_003368295.1. Taxonomy (NCBI): domain Eukaryota; kingdom Metazoa; phylum Chordata; class Actinopteri; order Cypriniformes; family Cyprinidae; genus Carassius; species Carassius auratus. The sequence goes on from NW_020525893.1 coordinate 76,394, forward strand.
TAGTAACAATTACGATTAGAGAGCTCTCTAATTCAATTGTTACTAGTAACAATTGAATTAGAGAGCTCTGTAATTCAATTAGAGAGCTCTGCAATTACACATATCTTTAATGTGTATTTTTACTAGTAATAAATCAATTGAAGAGCTCTGTAATTCAATTGTTACTAGTAAAAATTCAATTAGAGAGCTCTATAATGGTAATTGTTACTAGTAATAATTCAATTAGAGAGCTCTATAATTGTAATTGTTACTAGTAAGAATTCAATTAGAGAGCTCTATAATTGTAATTGTTACTAGTAAGAATTCAATTAGAGAGCTCTATAATCATAATTGTTACTAGTAACAATTGAATTAGAGAGCTCTATAATTGTAATTGTTACTAGTAACAATTCAATTAGAGAGCTCTATAATCCGAATTGTTACTAGTAACAATTGAATTGCAGAGCTCTATAATTAAAAATGAATGGAAGTCAATGGAGACATATGACTAGTAATAAATGAATTGTAGAGCTCTCTAATTGGAATTGTTACTAGTAACAATTGAATTAGAGAGCTCTATAATCATAATTGTTACTAGTAAAAATTCAATTAGAGAGCTCTATAATTGTAATTGTTACTAGTAAGAATTCAATTAGAGAGCTCTATAATTGTAATTGTTACTAGTAAGAATTCAATTAGAGAGCTCTATAATCATAATTGTTACTAGTAATAATTGAATTATAGAGCTCTATAATTGTAATTGTTACTAGTACAAATTAAATTATAGAGCTCTTTAATTGAATTGTTACTAGTAAAAATATAATTACGACGAGTAACGCTGGGACGTTTTTATGCTGAAAGGGCCTCCCATATGCAGGTACTGTGCAACTCTGCAGCGTTGCCGACCCCAACCAGACTGAAAGTCTGAATATAAACACTTATTATAGGTGCACCGTAGTGATTCAGGATAAGACAAAAACACGGTTTGGAAAATGGATTCATGATTTACTCGCTCATTATATATATTTTTTACATTTTTAACACAAAACAACACTTTGGCACAGCCTTGCGCTGACTGGACCAGAAGAGCCGTGAGCGGTGGATTTTTACAAAACAAATAACAGAGGTGGAGGTAGAAGTGTGCTGAGCCATAACGATCTTTTATTTTGGAAATAGGCCAGATGCTCTGTGTTATTTTCATGGATTTATATTCGTTTTTGTGGTGCATCTTATTTTTTAGGCATGTTTAAACGTCACCATAGTGACCATAATCAGTGAAAAAAAGTGGGCTAGGGGGCAGAGAGGATGTTATTCATGTTATGTTGTTGGCATGATGTTAAGAGGACGCTGCCAATAAAGTTTTATACGAATTATTTTGTATTTATCCGTCACAACTTAAAGCCCGGTCCGTGAAAATTTTGTCTGACATTAAACCGGTCCTTGGTGCAAAAAATGTTGGGGACCACTGGCCTAGAACATTCTGTGTCCACTTTAAACAGCAGCGTTTTCTGTCAGCAATGTATGACAAGCAGACTCTGGCTGCTGTTATAGGCTACTAAACTCATTATACTCAGATGCAGAAATAAAACAAGTCTTAATAATAAATGTTTTTCTAAAATTGAGCTATTGTTGTCCACTTACAATATTTGTTCATTTAAAATGGAAGTTATTTACTGTGATTTACATGTTCAAAGAAAAGGCTTAATGTCGAGCTAGCCTGAGTTAGCCTATATTTTATATAGTGTTATGGTTATGTGGTGAGCCTGAGTATAGTTTTACACATCAGCCCAATCTAGTCTGTAAAGTTATTGATACACAGTCAGGTTTTTTTTTACACATTAATCTGAAAATGAATGTAGCACACCCAGTTTTTAAAATGTACATCCAGACACTCTTTTCTGGCTATGTGGACTCAATATGATCATAACTCAGTTGTTTTCATATCAGAGCACAGATGAGGTGGAGCTGCTTCAGAACAGAGAGGGTGAGATAGGGAAAAGCAGTAGCAGCACAACATTACAGGTAGGTTATGTGCTGTATGAAAGGCCAGGTGATTTTGATTTGTTGGTGATAAAAGGGAAGAAGTGTACATGATAAATAGTGAATACAGTTTGAATATTATCAAATTAAATGTTCTTCTTGTAGGAGCCAAATTGCGTGTTGTTATTTGTTTAGAATATTTTTTTAACATGGTCACATCATCACATGGGTGTGGTTTCATATTATTTACCTGCTCACTTGTGTGGTGGGAGAGAAACAGAATCAGGCCCTGATATTTTTCTGTTGACTGTTAAAACAAGTTTCAGTTATGATGAACTTTTGTTTATTTATTTTTTATGCCATGCTTTCATATCAGAGAACAGATGAGGTGAAGCTGATTAAAGACAGGGAGGGTGAGACATAGCTCAGAGTTGCAGGTATGTGCTGTGTAAATGGTCAGGTAATAAATTTTAACTATGTCATGTCAGAAAAATAGCACATTTTCATATTTCATAGGTGAGACGGAACAGGCGCAAGCGAAGAAGTGCAGGTATGCAGGCAGGATGCTGAACCCAACCATGCTAACCCCAAGCTCATTGCAGTGCAGCAGCTCACCAACAAAACGCTAAGGTTCCAAGAAAAGTGGTACCATGAATTTCTTTGGCTCCACTACAGTTCAGGACTCAATGGAATCCTATGTTTTTTTCTGTGCTCAAGCTTTTGGGCATGAAAAATCTAATTTGGCCAAGAATGCAGATCCAACAATTGTCAAAACTGGTTTCCGAAACTGGAAAAAGGCAACTCAAAAATTTGCAGAACATGTCCAAAGCAATGCACGCAAAGTTGCTGTTACTACCCTAAGACGGTGTCTCCTGAAAATTGCAGGCTCTGTACAGCTCTTGGCACACCAGGGAGCTTGCTCTTAGGGGCCATGAAGCTGAAGAGGGTAACTTAAACCAATTACTGAAAGTAAGATGTGCAGATGTCACTGGCTTAGAGAAATGGCTATCAACAAGACAACATGATTACACATCCCCCAAAATCCAGAATGAAATTTTAAATCTAATTTGCAACAGCATAATTAGGGAAATCATAAGCTCAATTTACATACCGCCTCTCCTCCAATATTCCATTATTATTAATGGAACACAGGACATTGAAGGAACTGAACAGGAAGCCATATGTGTCAGGTATGTAGACCATGATTTGGTCCCTCACGAGGTCTCATGCACTACTGGAGAAACCCCTAGCAAAAGTTGCCACAGATGTGTTGTTGCGCTTGAATCTTCCGCTGTCTGGTCTGCGTGGACAGACATATGATGGAGCAGCGAACATGTCAGGCAACAGAAAGGGAGCACAGGCCAGGATAAGGGAGATGCAGCCACTGGCTTTGTTTGTACACTGTGGCGCCCCACTTTGCAAATCTGGACACCCAGGCTGCTTTGTACAGCATCATCACTGACATCTGATGCCCTGGATTGGGTCCACAAGCTTGGCTGTCTGTATAATGTCAGGCAGCATCTGGGACAGTTAGCAACCCTTGTGTCAAAACAAGATGGACGACCAGGACTCCAGCAATCTGGTCTGTGCTTCGTCAGTACGAGTCCGTGCTACTCAGCTTAGAGGACATGGCCCATACAGATGCCTCAAACACTGGGTGTGACAGCAAGAGGGCTGCTGGAGAGGTTTGGAAAAGGTACCACAGTTTTCAGGCTCATGATGGCCACTGAAGTAATTCAAGAGTTGGAGTGCCTTAATTGCACACTGCAGAAGCGAACAGAATCAGTGTCTGGTATGATCTCTGCAGCAGATTGTGTAAGGACCACCCTGAGGGCAAAGAGAACTGAGGAGAAGTTCCAGGAGATATATAGCCATGCAACAGAGATGATTACCATGCTAAATATTGAGCCCATAACCATGCCCCACATCCGCCGTCCACCAAAACGCTTCATTGGTAATGTCACTACTTGCACTCACACCTACAACACCAGAATAACACTACAGAGCTGATTTCTTCAAGGTGCTGGATACTGTATATATCCAGCTGAAGGAGGGGTTTGATCAGGGTAGTCTGAAAAACACTGATGAAGCTGGAGGAAGCCCTCCTGACTGGGGATGTAGGCACTGCTGTGGTGGACCAGTATCCTGAATTAAACAAACGGTCACTGAAGGTGCAGCTGAACATGTTTAAGCTCCAATATTCATACACAACCACTTCAGAGGCCGCAACTATTCTGAGGAAGCAGTTGCCTGAAGTCCGTGGACTTTTCAACCAAATTGAAGCACTTGTTCGACTATGGTTGTTCCTACTGCCTCTGCGAAAGCAGAGAGGAGCGTCAGTGCTCTGAGGAGGTTGAAGACCTGGCTGAGAAACACAATGTTGCAGATTCGAATGAACAATGTAGCAGTCTGTCACATCCACAAAGAAATGCTGGATAAAGTCAGCAAAGAAAACATGACTACAGGAAGAATGTGTTTGGTTCTTACATGTGAGGAGACAGGACAGTATAGAAGGTTGAATAGTTAGTATATGGAGAAATGGGATTGAATTGATAGATGGAGGACAATGAAAAAATATCTTTATATTAAAGTTACATATTTGTTTTTATGTTTGTGAGATTGTGTTTCAATTTTGCATCTTGTGTAACAAACAATCTTGTGTACCTGCGGTTTGGTAGATGTGTCTCTGACAAATGTCAGATTTAACAGTTTAGTTTGAAATAAAAGTTTGTTTAACAGTGGAAATTGTGTTTCACATTATTTAAATTATATTCACACACAAAACGTGAATATTTTTAGTGAAGGTTTTTGACTTTATAAAATTATTCTCTCAAGTCTTGGCTATTCAACAATAAATAAAGTAAGACATCTTTTTCTTATACATAGTAGCCTATTATTCTTTTTTGGCAGAATTTATCATTAAAAACAACTTAATTATTTCATGGATTTTGTATCACCATAGTCCATAACTGTATGTAAATGGAGCAAATGGGACTCAGTTTATTTCCAGGTTGTTTTAAAACGAGTGAGAAAAGTAATTGAAACATATACTTTGATATTACAGTAGAGTTCTGTTTCTCTAAAGACATTTAAACACTGGCTCATATGCGGGACCACAAATCATTTTAATAAGCTTGGGGATCGCGAATCATTTGAATCAGTTCGGGAGTTCGGAGCAGGATCGCGAATCATTTGAGACAGTTCGGGAGTTCAAAGCGGGTTTGCGAATCATTTGAGACAGTTCGGGAGTTCAAAGCGGGTTCGCGAATCATTTGAGTCAGTTCGGGAGTTCAAAGCATGTTCGCGAATCATTTGAGACAGTTCGGGACTTCTAAGCGGGTTCGCGAATCATTTGAGTAATTTCGGGAGTTCGTAGCGGGTTCGCGAATCATTTGAGTCATTTCGGGAGTTCGGAGCGGGATCGCGAATCATTTTAATAAGCTTGGGGATAACGAATCATTTGAGTCAGTTCGGGAGTTCGTAGCGGGTTCGCGAATCATTTGAGTCATTTCGGGAGTTCGTAGCGGGTCCGCGAATCATTTGAGTCAGTTTGGGGTTCGCGAATCATAGCTGTATATGGATAGGCATTTTTAACTAATTTAGTAGCTAGCTCTAATTACGTTTTCCAAGCGTGTTTAGGTTTGATATGTGAACTCGTATTTTTGGTTTTAATGATGTGCCTTTTAACAGTAACAAGTATATTCAAACACTAAACAAATCGTGCCTAAAAAGTGCATGCATCTAGGCTAATGTAAATTTACATGATGACTGCATTATTCCGTGTATTCAAATGCATTTATGAATGCATGTGAATGATCACAAAATTCAAGATATGGGGGTTAGAAAATGTATATATTTATATCATATATCACACGAAAAGTGCCATTTCAATTTTTCTCCAAAAATCTGGATTCTTTCTTGTCATTATAGAACCTTTTTAGCATCAAAGGTTCTTTGGAGTTGAGTAAAGAACCCTATGAGTCTATATAGAACCCCAATGAACCCTTTTTCTAAGAGTGTACTATTGAAAAAATACAATATCCAGAATCAGGGTTCATTAAATATACAGTGATTCCTTGATGATTTACAGTTTGTGTGTACGTATATATATATATATTTATATGATATATAAATCTAGATAATATATGTATAAACAAAACATTTTTCTTAAATATATATGTACATGTGTGTGTATTTATGTAGTATACAGTACACAAACATATTATATAAACAAAAACTTTTTAGATGTTATTAATAGTTTGATAGCACTAAAAATAACATTTATTTTAATGTGTGTAATATTTCAATATATTCAAACGATCATTCAATTAACATCCACAATGGTCTACCTAGTTTGCATAAGCAAATTCTTGGGTTTGTATAATGTGACAAATAAACACTCTAAAACATAAAACACAAATACCACAGCATATAACACAAATAACAACAAAAGCAGATGTATCCTCCCATTTTCCCTTTGTTGTCCAACTAGGCATGACATTGGTCAAGCTATTGAGAAAAATAAAAATAATGGCTGAGATTCCACAACATATTTAAATTCAGATAAATGCATTGGTCATTGTGTTTCTTGTAACATAATATGGCACGTTTGAATATGTCCAAAGGTGAATGGGATATGAGTGTTATTGCAGCAGGTGCACATGACTGTGACCGTCTTCTGATTCATTGAATGCCATTTCAGTGCATATTGCTCTTTCATAAATTATAGATGGTAAAAATTCAAATTCACAGGTGAAACCACAGACATTAAGTTGATAGGTGTACACCTTTCAGGTTGTGACATTTAAATGTTATTGCATGATGTTTTTCTAAGATGAAACACACTTGTTATTGACACAGCTGTCACGGTAGAGCACAATTGATAAAACACCAAACTAAATGACTGGAAACTATGTAAACTGTGCAGAAACCTTAACTCTCTAATCCCTTGCTGTGGTTGCATGTTGGTTTTTTTCAGGGGGTCTGACTTAATTTGCAGCATGCACATAAAATGTCAGTCAATCAACCCAAATGCAGGAATATTTCAATTGGCAATTTAATGAAAAAATTAAATCACATATCCGTTAAATTATTGTTTTATTAATATATTGTAGTGCTTTTTAAGTACATAAAAAAAATCTTAATATAATTAACAAATAATGAGATGCATGTATTCAGAAAATGGAAGTTTGTCATTCAATGCACAACACTTCTGCTAAATCTCTTATACGCTACTGTATTAGACAGGCTTTTGCTAGAGGATTAAAGGGATAGTTCACTCAAAATTGTAGTTTGAAAGATCTACTTTACTTACCCTTGTGTAATGTCAAATCTGTTTACATTTATTTCTATGTAAAATTATTTAACATGGAAGTCAGTGGGGTCCAGCATTGTTTATACCCCAATGTTCTTTAACATGTCTTCCTCTTCCTTCGGCAGAACAATAAAATTTGGTTTTGGAATAACATAAGGGTAGTAAATAATTTTTTTTTTTTTTTTTTTTTTTTTTTTTTGAGGGAGGATATATCCCTTCAATTGTATATTAGATTATAGTAATTTTAGTATTATTTTCTTATTTTCAGTATTTGTTTGTGTTTAAGACACCAAAATGTGTGAAGTTCTTCTAACAAAAAGGGATTTTTCCAACTCTTTTGAGATAGAGTAAAGGATGCACAAACCCTGTCAAGAGCCCAAGACCCAAGGCCACAGACCAGATCAAAAGAAACCTATTTAAATCTATTAAATAATAAAGCACAAGAGAAATAATCAGAGGACTGTAATTAATCACTGCGGACACCAGCATGATCCGAATGATCCGAAAAGCCTTGAGTTTATCTTGATTCACTCCCTCTTTCTTCTTGAAGTTGTCACCTGGTCCAGGGCGCTTCAGAGCCTTCAGGACCATCAAGCAGCTGAAGACTTTGATGCATAAATCAACTAGCAGTTCTGGCAAAAGTAGATGATAAAGTTCAATGATGTTCAGTGAAACAACGAGGCTTGAGGTAATGCTCAGAATCCATCCGATGACGGCTATGGTGAACCGGTATTTCATAGGTTTGAACTTCAAGAAGGTCATGGGATGGAGAACCCCTACATATCGCTCTACACAGATGCAGGTTTGAAAAAGAGGACGACCGACCAACAGCAACAGACCCGGAAAATAAATGGCAAACTTGCAATAAGTACAATTAAAGAAATACTCCCATAAGCTAAAAACATAGGAAGAGCAGAAGAAGATCTCAACGAGTGCAGAGTTGAAGACGAAGATTTCGCTGGACTGTCCTTGAATCATCTCCTTCACGCTCAACCACAAGATGTAACAGTTTGCTGGAAGAGCAAGAACCATGTTGATGCTGAGAGAGATGATGATAAAATAAGAGGCTATGAAGTAGCACTTGCTGGAGTTCACTGAGAAAATCGATGGGATGCATGTTGAAGCATTCGTTTGGTCCCATGTCGACATTTTTCAAATCTAAAGGAAAACAAAGAAAATTGGTGAAAGAGCCATATAGTGTAGAAGAAAATAAGTGTAAAAAAAAGTTTTTAAAGAATGTTTCCTTACAAGAAAGTGGTGTTCTCTGTTTTTCAGTCACTCTACACTGAAACACCCAAAGCACAGGTGGCAGATAACAGCTTCACTCCAGCTGAAGGTAGGAGTGATTGTGGCTTGTTTTGCATTTATGCAGGATTCAAATTCTGTCAGGCATGCACATGGATGGCAGTGTACTCCAACTACACTTCTATTTGTAAAGCCAAATAATTTTCCCAGTGTTTACAGTAAATGTCATGAATTCACAGTACGGTCATGACAGCACAAAATATTCAGTAATTTTTAGTAATTTTTGCACTAAAACTGGCATTTTGGAAGGACACTGCTTCAAATTAAAGGGGGGGGGGGGGGGGTGAAATGCTCATTTTCACTCAATATCCTGTTAATCTTGAGTACCTATAGAGTAGTACTGCATCCTTCATAACTCCAAAAAGTCTTTAGTTATATTATATTTATAAGAGAAAGATAGTCTGTACCGATTTTTCCCGGAAAAACACGAGCGGCTGGAGGCGTGAAGTGTGGGCCGAGCTAAAGAATTATGAGCGCGAGCAAGCTTTTGCGTTGAGAGCATCTGTGACATTACCTTGAGGAAAAAAACATCATCCAAAACAAACCATGGCTAACAGTCAGATTCAGCCGTATATTTATGATCCAGAATCAGATCCAGAGGCTGAAACTGAACAAGAATTTGCTTAGCGGTTTTGGAAAATGACTAAGGTCCACTTTATGTGTTTTTTTTTTTTTTTTTTTTTTAAGCTGTACATGTGGAAAGTGCAGTTTGATGACAACATCGCATGTTGTTTACTTGATGTGCTTACGCGCCGATAGCTAAGTTAACAACACAGAGATATTTGAAGCAGTTTTACTCACCGCTTGCGGTTCCAACACACGATCGTGACCCTTTTTCGTTGGGACTGCATCATCCTTAAGAAATAAACGATGTGCAAATCCGTCGTCAAACTGGGCCTTGTTTGTAAAACAAGCATCTTCGAAATGCAGGGAACAAACACAAACACTTGCACAACTCCGTTGATGCTCTGTAAAAATAAACTCCATCCACTGGTCCCTTAATGCTGTTTTTTTTTTTTGGTAATCTGTACAGGGTTGTCTTGCCCTGGCAACCAAAAACACACTTCTTTTGTGACTTTTTGCGACGCTCTCACTCTGATCAGGCTGTGCTCAGCCTCTCTCAGTGCTGTGCTATATGGGAGCGCGCGCTCTTCCGGCAGAAGTGCCTCAGCACCCATATAAGGAAATTCCGCTCCATCTAACGTCACACAGAGCCATACTCGAAAAAAACTTTCCGAAACTTGTGACAAACCGGAAGTAGTATTTTTGGAACAAAAATACTCCTTCAAATGTACAACTTAATTTTTTTAACTTTGTCCATGTTTAGCATGGGAATCCAGCTCTTTTAACAGTGTAAAAACTCAGTATGCATGAAATAGCATTTCACCTCCCCTATAAGGTCTTGTTATTCACGTTTCAGAATTTAAAAAGTACCAGCTCAAAAAACAAAACAAAACAAAAAGCTTTAATAATGCACCACAAGCATTAGTATAAACAGCTCATTTATTTATAGATGACAAGATTCTCAAAGGTCTAACTATTTTTAATAGACAATGCAAACTAAGTCATTAATTAAATTTTTCATTGTCCTTTTCAAAATTGTTTTAAAGTATCATAAACATCTAAAATAAGTAAACTGAAATTAATCTGTTCTTCAGTTTTGAACAGAGATGCTTTCTTTGCTTTTTTTCTTTTTTTCGTAGTATGGTGGAAACTGTTGGATTTGCTGATTAAAAGTCAGATTGCCTGAAGATTCAGCCTTTTCAGAATATTCATCCGCTGATTTCTCAAGAAACGATGTCTGCCTCCATCCTAGCCCTCTTTTTTTTTTTTTTTTATAAAATCTTACATCTCATCAGTGAAAGCCTTCCTCTTCAAGTCAACAGTTTGTTGTTCTTTCTTTCACTTTTCTTCATCCAGATACCCATGGAGCAGCTCCTTTATGATTTCTACCTTGGTTATGCCCCCTACAGATCTGACATGGTCAACAATGAGTCTCTGAGCCCCCAGAGATCTTTCCCTCTGATTCTCAACTATTAATTTCTTTGTTGATTGAAAAACCTCTTTCGATGCTTGCCTGACCATGTGATAAGACAAGAAGAATCTTCACCACATTCCACACCCTGAAAAGTGATGGTTTTGTTGTCTCATACAGCAGGGTGTCCACTCAAGCGGTTTTGGGGTCAAATTCCCTGAACTTAACCTGTAGAGCTGCCAAATCACTAAGCTCTCTAAGGATATAGTTGCACACAGCCTCATTTACATTTTTAGCTTTAACAAGTATGTGCAGCATCCTTCTCATTTGAGTTATGCAGAGTTCCTTACTTTCAGCCATGCATCTGGGATCAAGGCACTGCATGCTTCTCACTAACGTGTGATGCACTGGAGCCTTTTTCAGCAACTCCTCAAGGAGTGTGATCAAGAGTTTCTTGCAGTTCATCTTAATCTCTAGTCTCTGCCTCTCTGAAATTTTTTTGGAAGACTTGAGTTGGGTCAGGGTGGCTTCTGCTGCAAACCCAATATCAGTCTGTGAACTGTCCTTGTTCTGACTGCTGTCTTGAAATCTTCCAGACGCTTTTCCTTCAGAAATCGCCCTATGATGCCTATGAAAAAGTAAAATTAAGTGATTTCATTCTTCAGTTTGATAAATTAATTTGCAGCCTGGGTTTTTTTCTCCATTCTGTCACCGATGGAGTTTCTGTTCCTTGCCGCTGTCGCCTCTGGCTTGCTTATTTGGTGACACTTAATTTACAGCGATATCATTGACTTGATTGCAAATGATTGCACAGACACTATTTAAACTGAACAGAGATGATGACATCACTGAATTCAATGATCAACTGCCTTTAACTGTTATTTTGCATTATTGACACACTGATTTCCTAACGAATGTTGTTCAGTTACTTTGATGCAATCTTTTTTTTGTATAAAGCGCTATATAAATAAAGGTGACTTGATTAATTCGTGTAAAGCGTTATACTAAACCATCTGTACTGGCCGTATTGTGTAGATGGTTGTTAAAGGACTCATTTAGAAAACATTTTGTAATCTTAAGAGACATTAAGCAACAGACCAATCAAAGCAGCAGAAATGTAAAGAATCTGTGTCAGCTATTCCTAATTCATTTAATATTTCATCTTTTGTCACTTACTAACAGATCATTTCCTGACTTTTCTCATCTAGCATGTTTACTTGGTCATTATTATTGAAACTTGCATTTCATGTATTTAAATGCATTTTTTTATTTTAATATGCATTCATGTATAGAAAGATAAAAAAAGAACACCACTGATAGTAAATCAACATATTGGAATGACTTCTGAAGGATTATGTGACACTGAAGACTGGAGTAAAGGCTGATAAAAAAAATATATATATATATATATATATATATATATAATATTTGTTGTCTCGATCAGGCTGCTGAAGTCCCTCTTCAGCGTCTCCGTCTGCTGCAGCGTAGTGTCGTTAATCCCGGCGTGAAGCACGACCACTCTGGGGCTCTCATCGGCCTTCAGGATCGCAGGTATCTGCGCAGAAACATCCAGAACACGAGCACCAGGGAAACAATGAGTGAGCACTTTACCTTCGGCTAACGTAGCACGGACCTCGCGGAGGGGAGCGAAGCGGTTCCGGGCGGAGATCTCGAAGATCTCGAAGACAGGAGGGGGAAAAGTCGTCGCCTGTGGCCTGCCTCACCTCCAGGTCACGAATCTGCTTCTCCACGGCCTCCAGCTCGAGCTGCACCGAATGCAGTTTGAACATGTCCTCGCCTGCAATCAAAGGTAGACATTCATCCGCCATTAAAGCAAGTAACAGTGAGTACAGCAATGGTAATGTTTGTGAATAGAGTATTAGCAATTAGCAATGTAAGTGCGTTTAGCAACAACCGCGCTTGCTGATGTTAACGGGCTATAAGCTAATAGCGGACCCAGGAGATCAAAATAAAACTAGTGATAATGAGGCGCTCTGATTGTCTTTGTTGTAGAATACAATAGAGGATATATTCACACATTATATAAAGGGAAACGATGGTGTATAAAATTGATTTTTAAGATAAAAATAGTCGATAAAAAGAATAAAGTGACGAAGCTCAAACGCAGTACAGACGCCAACAACAAAAATGAAGTGTGTGTGAGAGAGAGTGTGTGTGTGTGTGTGTGTGTGTGTGTGTGTGTGTTTGTACCAATGTTGAACTGTCACTAATTGGCGAGACTGAATACGATTTGATCCATAGTGACTTTGAAAGCTCATGGAATTAAAAGGCAATTTAAAAAAATTCAGAAATTTCATTAGTAACTACAGGTTTAAAAAAAAAAGTCTCAAATATTTACTTTATACCATATACCTTAATAAGTGTTTTGTAGCTCAAAAATGCACCTTGGTAAATCTTTGGTGTATAATCATTTATGATCATCTATAAGCCACAATGACTACGTTTACAAGCTGTTAAAATTCGGGTTATGGTCGGATTAAGGTCACTATTTGGGTTTCTGAAACATTCGGGATAACTCGTTTACATGCCTGAGCAGAGAGAGTTACTCCTGTATACATGGAATGTGTAATCAGTCGCCAATATCCCGATGTAAACGGCGACGCACGGTTAGCGTCTGGATGTAAGACGCAATATGCGTCATTTCCGATTCTTCTTCCTGTATCCAAAGACTCAAAAGACCAAGATTCCTTTGCGAATAGAACATGCGCAGAACACACATTTTGATGGGGATATGCCGAAACGCGTTTACAAGACCAGATATTCGGGTTAGAAAAGGGGTACCCCAGGTATAATATCCCGGTTTTTAAAAACCGGGATATGAGCATATCCGGGTTTTTGCCGGTGTTTACATGGCCATGCGCGACCGGGTTATTGCTAATATCCCGGTTTTGAATGGGTTATTGGCTGCATGTAAACGTAGTCACCAATAGTTTTAAGGGTCATATGAAAAAAATATATTGTGTGTATGTGTTTAGTAATATTTTAAATAAGTTTTTTTTTTGTAAATTAATTTTTTTGTATATTTTATGTTTTAAATTTAATATATTAATTTCAATTCATTTATTTGTTTTTATTAATATTAGTTTTTTAATGTCTATATTATGTTTTAGATTTAGTTATTTTAGTACTTCAAATTAAATTAAGCAAAATAGAGAAATTAAAAGATTACATAATGGCTCCGTTTGAATCCGCAAATCTTTGATTCGTATCGGGACTTCAGAGCGGATTCGCGACTCATTTGATTCAGATCGGGACTTCGGAGCGGATTCGCGACTCATTTGGATCGGGACTTAGGAGCGGATTTGCGACTTATTTTGATCGGGACTTCGGAGCATATTCGCGACTCATTTGGATCGGGACTCCGGAGCAGATTCGTGACTCATTTGGATCGGGACTTCGGAGCAGATTTGCGACTCATTTGGATCGGGACTTCGGAGCTGATCCGCGAATCATTTGACTTGGATCGGAGCTTTGGAGCAGGTTTGCGTTTTTTTTTTTTTTTCTGGTTTCTTTTTTTATAAACACAAAAAAAGTCAAACCATTAAGGCAGTAGGCTACAGTTCAATAAACAAACAAATGAAAAGAAAAATAAATTATAGATGCCATAACATAGATTATAGATTAATTAACCGTGGTTTCATGTATGTTTCTGCATGTGAAATTTAATTAGCATGAAACACAATTGTTATATTTTGCTATATTCTCTTTTAAATAGTCAAACAATCACAATGTGTTGTAAGGATTTTTTTTTATATAAATATTTATTTTAAAATTCTGAAATCATGCATATATTTATAAAATATTTGTTTATTAAACAATTGATCAATTAAATATATATGTTGAAATAACATTTTTAATTTAATATATTACGTCCATGTAGAGGGAGAGGGTTTAGGATGATGTGTTTGTGGTTCGGACGTCATTGTAAGTATGACTTCAACTGTAAATGTGTAGCTGCATCCAAGCATCCATTGGTTATGATGTTTCCTGAAAGTTTCCAATGATTTGTAGCTTCTTGTGTGTGTGTGTGTGTGTGTGTGTGTGTGTTTGTCTTTCTGTCTGTGTGTCGGTCTGTGTGTGTGTGTGCGCTTGTACTGATGTTGTACTGTCACTAGGTGGCTGTGTGTGTGTGTTTGTCTGTGTGTGCGCGCTCTTGTTTTTGTGACATATGAGGACACAACTCTGTATAATGACATGGGTATGACACATGTTTTAGAAGGAGAGGGTGACTTATGAGGACATAACCCATGTCCCCATTTTTCAAAACGCTTATAAATCATACAGAATGAGTTGTTTTAAGAAGGTAAAAATGCACAAAGTTTCCTGTGAGGGTTAGGGTTAGGGGTAGGGTTGGTGTAGGGCCATAGAATATACAGTTTGTACAGTATAAAGACCATACACGCCTATGGGATGAACACACTTTACACAAAAACAAACGTGTGTGTGTTTGTACTGATGTACTGTCACTAGGTGTCACTTCATAAACTGAAGCACTTAACATTTATTGCATTAAGATAAAGTAACGAGAGCAGCGTTGCCCACAGTAACGAAGTAAAAGTACAGATTTTTCCCCAAAAATTTACTCAAGTTAGAGTAAAAAGTACCCATCTTTAAATATACTCCAAAAGTATTAGTTACCCAAAAAAATTACTCAAGTAAATGTAAGGAAGCAGGCCCGGCTGCAGGATGAAATGACTGAGGGGGCATGTGAAATTGTTAAGGGGGCTTAACTTTATTAAACCATCAAAATGCTTTGATGGCTGTCATGTTCATCAGCTGTACTCTCAATCACACTTTCAGTGTTCTTTTTGTGGTCTGAAATACGCTGCATATACTTTCTTATGTCCATTTTTAATGATATTATTGATAATTCACATTTTAGCTGAAACTGAATTGCTGATAATATCAGATGTTCAGATATTTGCTCGATGGACACCGAATGGCGCAGGGTTGGATAAAACCACGCCCCTTGCTTTAAATTTAAACAACTGTATTTTCCATGTGATTTAAAGCTGCGGTAGGGAACTTTTGACGCTCTAGCGGTTAATAAACAGAACTGCTTGCGTCTTGCGGAGGAACATCGTAGCCGGAACTACTTCTCCCTGTTTATGTCTATGAAGAATCACAAAGGTGCTGGGTTACTCCGCCGCGGTATCCCCGAAGCAATCTAAAATAGTCCGAATATAAACACTTATTATAAGTGCACCCTAGTGAGTCAGGATAAGCCAAAAACACGGTTTGGAAAATGGATTCATGGTGTACTCGCTTATTATATACATTTTTCTACATTTTGAACACAAAGTTACGGACCGCAGCTCTGATTGGTTATTTTTTACGGGGAGCGATGGAGTTTCTGCAAATGGCAATAGGACCACTGGGAGGAGCCAGAGGAGCTTGATTTTTTTCAGATTATCTGTCTCATATTCTACTGTCAGGACATAATGACAGGTTTAATAAATATGTAAAAAATTTTTTACAAAAGTTCCCTACAGCACCTTTAATACCCACATCAGGAAATCACACAGCCAAGCCAGCGTCATTTATTATGAATAATTAACCCTTTCACACTAAAGTTTAAAATATTCTAACTGACTCCCGAAAGTAAGATTTTTCAAGGCGACAGTTATTTTAGAACGTTCCACCTTAATGTTTCCATGGCAACGCGTCATATTTGTCACGTGAAACACAGCAGCCACAATAACTGTATAACAGATGTAGGCTATCCTTCATTTCGTTTTTCCTTTTTTATTCGAAATATTCACAAACTTACTTACCATGTCATCAACTATCCTAATGCCGATTCTCAAATATGTGTAAGTGAGTGTGTTTGGTCGTTTTAAAATCTTTATAACAATAGAGTAAACTTTATAGATAGCCTACTTCCACTGTGTTTATCTGATTTTAAAAACACACGTCGGCAAATTACATTTGAATAGATTGTTTTTGCTGCTTTCACAGACTCCAAATGTAGCCTATTGTTTTACCAGTGCTTACGTGTAGCCTATTTAAATGTATGAAATCTAAAATAAACATTATGAGGTTGAAAACACTGCATAGTTGTGATATGACAGCGCTGAGCTCGTCCGTCTCTGCGCCAACCAACGCGACACTAGCACTTGCTTCCACAGACATCAGTGTGTATTTTACAAACTCCAAATGTAGGCTGTTATTTTACCAGTGCTTATGTGTATTTAAATGTCTGAAATCTAAAATAAACATTAAGAGGCTGAAAACACTACATAGTTGTGATATATGACAGCGTTGAGGTCGTCCGTATCTGGCTCAGCGCCAACCAACGCGAAAGATATTTGAATCTGGCAGTAATGTCACGAGTCACACTGAACATTCTAAATCCCATGGGGATAAGGTTAAATTATTATTTAACTCAAAAGGTTTACCATTTATTTTTAACCACGAATACAAAAATGAAACAGAGGGGGCACAAGTCAGATCTGAGGGGGCATTGCCCCCTTTTGCCCCCTCGTGGCGCCGGGCCTGTAAGGAAGTAAATGTAACTCATTACTACCCACCTCTGGAAATGGGTAAAAGAAGTAAACAGCTCACGAGAGAGATCAGTCGTGTTTATCTGGACAGAATTGCTCTCTCTGGGGGAGCAGATGAGGCTCTGGAGACACTTTAGTGTGTAATGTACCTTCACTGTGTCATAAACAAACAAGGCTTTTTCTCATTTTACTGACTACAGAAAACCATCGTAATGAAGTTTAAACTTTCATTCCAGAATCACTGGAGAATTTTGAGTGCTTTAAACCTGTGATGCCTGACATTTGAAATAATAGCCTAAAGGGCTAAAGGTTTATTGACAGGGGCGTCGCTAGGCCCTTTTTAGGCCTAAACTTATGCCCAGCCCCCCTAAAAAATTATTTGATTAATTAATTAGTGATCGCTTCAGTCCCCTTTAAAAACTCATTTGAAACGGTGGCAAGCTGCATCAAGTTCCGGCTCCTCCCCTGATCTGAGTCTGCACGGATTCAGCGCGTTTTTCAATCCACAGGGGCGCCGAGCAGTGCGAACATCAGAGAGTACAAGGTGTGTGTGTGTGTGTGTGTGTGTGTGTGTGTGTGTGTGTGTGTGTGTGCGTGTGTGTGTTCTCGCATCCAATACCAATACGTCTTCGCTGCGTTCACTTTCAGCCTTTATCACAGTGTGACAGTTGTTTTTTCTTCCAACAAAAATGAAGCGATTAACACCCATGAAAACATACTTTAGAAAACGATCATGATTTATTTTAATTTACTTTTCAAAATTCAAAACATATTATTGTGTATTTCGGCATTACATTATGCAGCCATTCACAGAAATGATTTAAGACACACATCATTGTCTGAAAGCACTAAATGTCACAGAGAGAGAAACATCATGTGGAGTTATTTTGTTTTGTATTATTAAATATGGTTTTGTATTAAGTAATAATGAATCATTAGTGTATCATGATACATATATTAGAGTAAGAGTAAAGGGATCTGTGATTTTTTTTTTTTTTTTTTTTTTTTTTTTTTTTTAAGTAATTGATTTATAGAAGTGGCAAATTGATAATGGTGTTATTTTTAATAAATAGAAATAAATATAGAACAGATTAAACATATTGCCAATAGACAATTACATTAATACATGTTTTGTCTATATTCTTAATGAATATTAGCTGGTTAGTTAAATGATTTGAAATGAAATACATTTTCAGGGGCTGACTTGATGTATAACCAACCGTATTGTTGATTATAAAGGCTAAAAAGCTAAAAATGTATAATAATAATAATAATAATAATAATAATAATAATAATAATAATAATAATAAAATATAATAATTTATATTTAATTGTAGATGGATATACAACATTTTTTTGTTGTGCGGGAGTAGGTCTGCAAATGAGCAACAGTCAGGTGAGAATAGAACAGACAGCCTCACACACACACACACAATACCACTGTGTTCCCAAGATTCATTGCAGTCATTGAACCCTTATGTTGTTTTAATATTCTGCCGATTTCCACGTACATTTCATAAGAAAAAGCAGTGGTATCATCAAAGGATAAACATGAATGTCCTAATACTGAATCAGGAAGTCTTTATTGTAAAAAAAATAAATAAATCTACATTCCCAATTCAAAATTTTCCAGTGACTGGTCACATCTAAAAAACTGTATTAGTTTTTTTTTACAGTGTTATATATGGCTCAGTCAGTACTCCTACTCCCATATATGAAATACAGGAAATACAATGAAATAGTGGATTGCAATAAGGTTAGTAGTATACAACCCTACCCTAATAGTCAAATAATATTTTTTAATCATACCCTTATTGGGGGCTGAGCCCCCCTAAAATGAAAATCTTAGAATCGCCCCTGTTTATTGAAAAAAAAAATTAAGTTACATCAGGTTTTATGTCTCATATAGTTTGAATGAAAGAGTGAGAATAAGGAGGAAAAAAAACTGCTCCACTTTTTTTAGAGGCTTACTTACTGATGTTGATGTTTTAGAGGCCTTAGAAAAGTGTATCAAATGTGATACAGCAGTCTTTACAGGGTTAAACTTCTGTCTTTCTGTCTTTCCAGCAGGCAATTCTGAATGAAGAATCCGGCTTCATTCTGGGGTCATTTATTAAAGATAATAGTTCCAATTAAACTTAAAAGGGTTTTACAGCCTGAGGCCAAGTCTCATTTCTAACGAAAACCATCTATGAACTGGTGCTTCAACAGAACCAAAAATGATGATCTGAAGAATGTATAATCATCCAAAGAACCATATAAGAGCCAACTTAGGATCCCGAATGGAGCCAAAAAATGGTTATTGGTCAATAAAGGGTTATTTTAGCATAGTCCATAATCCATAATAACACTTCCTCCAGTGAAAAGCCTATTTCCTGTTGTCTGTTGATTTTTGTGTGAACTATTCCTTCAGGTAATCTGTATGGCATCCTTTTTTTTTCTCGTTCCGTTTTATTTAGCATTTTATCATCCACTTTTTCAGGATTGCATGGGGTAGAATATAATATTTTACATTATTATATTTAGAATGTATATTTACAATGTCAATGTTTTGCTAACAGACATTGGGAAAAAAAATTGCATGTTTCAATTTCGATCAGTATTACTCCCTGAATAATTGTATTGCAAAATGAAGACGGCTATGCCGAACCTGCACAAATCTGTGTGTAAACATGCTCAGATGATCTTTAAAGAGCAGGAATAAATCCAGTAAACATTACTACAGGTGAAGCATGCGTCCAGTAAAAGTGCAGTAGATAGTGATCCTGATGCAGAAGTGAGTGAGAAACACACTGAGCTGATGCTCATCTGATGTTCCTCACCACCTGTGCTGTGCTTTTCATTTGTAAGATATCATCACAGTTAATATACTTTTTATCTGTCACTCAAACAGTGATATAACTGACAGCACTCACAGTAGTCATTTACTGTAGAGTTGGACAGACTGTTAAAACGTGAAATCAAGTAAAGTGTGAGAAAACATGAGCACTGCCAAACTGAAACACCAGAAAAATATCTAATAAACATGTTTTGGTCATTATAAAAACAGCTTTGTTGACAGTATTTTCTGTATGTAACACTGCTCGATTTTGAGTTTCAGCTGAATCAGTGGGAAACATAAACCAAAAGGTTGCAAAAATGCTATTTTTATTGCATTGAATATTGGCACCAATATATGATTTGACTGAAAACATTATGGCGGCATTTGAAAGTTTTCCATTAAATCAGTTGTTTTGTATTTCTTGTACAAACATTAGTGCGTGATGCTTAAGAAATAATTACTTCCTGCACATTTCAAGTTTGAATGTTTTGATATTTTTAATCTGATGTGCATTGACAGCTATAAGTCCTATATAATGTTAGGGACGTAATCGCATGCAATATTCGATTTATTCACTAGCGTCAACCCCAGACGTTGTATAATAATATACAATTAATGCATTTTTCAAAAATGTTTAAATAATTATATATATTGCATGTAATACTTTTATAGAAAAAAACAATCATTTTATGCATATGCTAATTATTATCATTATTATTATTTACTAGAATTATGCTTTCAGTATTTAGCATGCTGAAAATGAGCATTATATTTTACTGTAAAAAAAGGGCAACATTCGGTAAATGATATGCCAAAATCCAGGCCCTATTTACATCCAGATTATTTGCAGGAAAGTTTTGTCTGAGGAATTTGCACAAATAAACTGAATTCCTGATGGGTGACATGCAGTAAATCCCAGATGTATACTCTGGAGTCTGCATTTTTATTAATTTTCATTTCTATTAATAAAAACAGAATGCAGTTTATTTTAGTTATCTTTAAATAAAAATTAGACATATTGGACTGGCAATAAAAAAATAAAAAAATAATTTTTTAAATATTTAATTTTATTTCAGTGAACATTAACAAAATTAGATAGATTTCCCCCCACATTTAAAAGTAGAATTTACATTTATTTCACAGTTCTCAACCGTCTCCTTCATCATCTTGCTATTCATTGAATATTCCAGTAGGGGGCGCTATGAAGTCACACATTTGATCTGGCTCCAAAGCTGCAGCAGTGTAATTAATATTCATAAGCTTCTGTCCTGTAAAGGTGTCAGCGCTGTGATTGGTCATTGTTCTCTCCCAGTGATGCTGATTGGCAGATCTTGTTCATTAAAGAAATCTTTATTCTAACGCATGCATAAGATTATAATACCTTAGTTTTGAAAGATTATATATTCATGATATTTGTATGGTCGTATTCACATGAATTTCCAATATCAGTTCAGTAAATAGCATAACCAAAGATTTGTAATATCAACAGCACATTTTTTAGATGAACATAAAATTGAAAGTAAAAGTGGCACTTTGCATCAGCCTTCATAGCTGAATAAACAATACTGTGTGTATTTAATATTTTTATATTTATAAAAATGTGTACTAACACTTTTGAGTGAATTAACAATGACAAATATTTATAGATTAATATATACATTAAATATAGACTAATATTTACTCTCTTTAAATAGATTTTTTATTGTTTTATTGTTAGACATTTGGAACTAAATTATTGAATTGATAATTTTACATATTTATAAATTAATGTAATATACAAAGTAGTATAATTGACAAAATTGCAATTTATACATAATTTCAATATTAATTATTTTAAATAAAATAAAATCAATTACTAAAAAATCATTAAAAAATACTGATTTGGCAAATAAACGACAAGTATTTAATACTTTTAAAATAATCATATTACGTATAGTCTAATTATTATAATTATGATTTTTCACTAGAAGTTCAAGAATAGAATTACTACAATTTCAGCATTTAGAAAAAAGACGGTCTTTAGTACCAGTTTGCATTAGCTGCTCAGATTTAGCCTGTTCTACGACCAAACATGAATATCCAGATTAATTCTCTATATTCACAAAACCTCCATAAGACAAGCGATCATAAGTGTAACGACAACACGTCTCACTTTTATTGCATCCAGTTCCAAACTACAAAGCCTGTCTGGCCTGTGAAGGGAATGTTCAAATGGACTTGACTTTTTCTTTAACTGTGTTTTAATCCATCAGCTCGTGTTCTGGTTCCTGAAGCTCAGATGACTGCATGAATCACTGTGACAACTCTGACATGATCAGATCAGATGCATCTCATTTCACCTCAACACAGCTGAGAAGACACAATAGACATCTGAACAAATATAATCATTTTATTTGGAGCCAATCTGAGACTAAGAATAATTGAAGGCTTAACTCAATCATTTTGTATTGACCTGAATAACATGCAGCTAACTCTGGAGCCACTTTAAATATGTTTTTTTTACTTAGACTATAATATATGTGTTCTACATCATTCATGTAAAATGGGAATGTGCGCCTGCAGCATGTTGAAAAAGGAAAGTGACCCACATGTCATAGGGTGATCTCTGTATCTGTCAGTTTGAACAGTAAATCTGACAATAAATATGGCTTACTTTCATAAAGCATGCAGTGAACAAACATAAAGCCACATTACAATTAGCTAACAGGACGTTGATGTTGGGTTCAAAATATCCTCTGCAATTCTACCCCTAAACCCTTGCTAATCCACACAAAAGCCTCCATAGACTCAAAGGGGAAAGTGGCAAGCTGTCCTACTTCAGACCTGGATATCTTCCACCTTGTTAGACTTCAGACAACAAACGTGTTTGTGACCCTCTGACAGCGCACTTTCCCAGCAGCCCTTGAGGTGGAGCTGCTGAAAGGTGAAACTGCCTGTGATGTATTTTTCACACCGGTGTTTGTGATCAGATTGTATTTAGCAGGATGTGGCTAGTTCCTGCCAGCTCTCTGATGCCCATCTGTGTGTGTGTGTGAGCTGGAGACTGGATAACGTTACTGATGGAGTGTATGTGTGTTGTTCCTGGCACACGCGGTGCGCGTCCATGTGAGCCAAGTCTGCTGGGAAGCTGCTCTAGTTCTGGTATATGGAAACGTGTCTGGTTGCACTGCACTCTGGGAAATTCATGTAATTGATTTCCGCGGAAGAGGTTGTCATGTAAACTATACACTCAAACACATCCAAGGGCTGTCACTCCACTTAAACATGGGTTATTGTAATTTTAAACCCCACTTTTATTCTGGTTAAAGGAAAGTTTCACACTTGTAAATTAGAAATGGGTTTAGGACATCTGGTAGGAAATATTCAATTCAAGAGTCATATTCTTTTTAACGGTAAAAGACTGTAAAAATGTTTCATTAAAAACCTGTAAAATGGTTAACGGTAAGTTCCCCTACTAGATATAATCGATGAAAAACTGCATTGGACATTTCATGTAATTTACAGTAGTATACCGTTTTTGGAAGTGATAAAGATCGTATAATTTACAGTGAATAACCGTAAATTGACATTCCCAGAATTCCCTGCATTACATTTTAGATTTGATGTTTTGTTGTTGTTGAAATAACAATGTTTCTTCTTAGTTTTTTCTAATCAGTTGTGAACCTTTGGGTACTGTATGTTACATCTAATGTTGTTCAGTTAATGTTTATTGCATTATTTCAGTTTTATCTGTGTTACCATGTTGGTGTTTAGTGTTTGTGTGAAGGTCACTGTGCACATTCTATATATATATCTATATATATATATATATATATATATATATATATATATATATATATATATATATATATATATATATATATATATATCTATATATATATCTATATATATATATATATATATATATATATATATATATATGTTAATATTTAAAAGCTGCTTGTGATAGGCTTGGGTTCATCATGTGATTTTTGTCATCATTTGATGTCTGCCTTTACATCTGCAAGACGTCTATAGGATGTTTCCTATCAGATGTCTAACAGACATTTAGATTTAGACATTTAAGATGCTTATGATTTAGAATGAATGTAAAACTGACATCTTAAATACGTCTGTCTGATGTTTGTACACAGCAGATGCTTTCCAGATGAAGCGATCTTTAACAGACATCTTGCAGACGTGTGCTATCTGGGATAGAACAGTTAGCAATTTATAATAATAAAATATTAGAGATGTTATGTAAACAGGTTGCATTCTCTGATCATCCAATCAGAGCTTCTTTAATCATTTGCAATAAACAGAAAATGTTTTATTTGTTTTGGTTCATTTAAACAACAATGGTGTTTTAGGGGCCTGAAAATGCAAAGTTTTGAAAATGCGTTTCAAAGTTCACGTTTTTGAAAATGATACCGTTATGGTCTTTGTGTAAACTATGAAAATGCAAATTTCTGAAAACAGTGAAATCATGCACATGTGTGTTATGTCAGTATGTGCGCAGGCACATAGTGGGCCCTATCATACGCCCGGCGCAATGTGGCACGGCGCAAGTGTTTTTGCTAGTTTCAGCCTGACACAGTTCTAATTTTTCAGTCCTGCGCCGTGTTGGAATGCATTTGTGCCACTTGTTGCTGTTTTGAGGAACTAAAAGAAAAAGACTGCGCCATAGACAAACTCAAACCTGATCTAAAGCCTAAAGTCAATGACGCAATAATTTAAAGAGCGCATTAGCAGAAAATGCACCTTTGGGTGGGTCCACAATGCAAGTTTACTTTGATTATTACACACAGGGACACGGGGCAGCACACAAACATTTTAAAATATGAAACAATAAAATAATAAAATTTATTGTGTAGGCTATATTAATATAAAAATGCCTACTTGTCATAATGTATGATAGCTAGGGGTGTAACGGTTCACAAAATTCACGGTTCGGTTCGATACGATACACTGATGTCACGGTTCGGTTCGGTTCGGTTCGATACGTTTTAGATACAGCAAAATGTAAAAACATCTCAACTTTTCAGAATGCCGCAAGCGCACCGCGGGTCATGTGACAAGAACCAACCAATCAGCTTCATCCTTTCCCGTAACAACGTTGAGAGCTCAGCCAAGATGAAGGATCAGCTGATCATAGTTGTATATGGATTGCAATTTTGAAATAAATTTAGTAGCAGAGCTACTGCAAGCGATTTTTAGAGCTGCAAATCCATTTATCCTTCGCTGAAATTTCCGCGTCTCATGGAGAGAGCACGTCATTGTTGCTTAGCAAAGACAGACGCCTCATGAGCGCTTCTGCCCGAGCGCTTTGGAAAGGAAACCACTCTCTTGCCATCACCATTATAGCTTAAAGGGAATCCAAAGTGCACCCAAACACCAGACCTGTTGGTTATTGGAGGATCTTCTCATTTCTAGTCTTTTAAACGCATTGGCTATTTTGCAACGAGCCTTCAGCGCGTACTGAGTGAGCGAGCGCCTGCTGAGTAGCCTAACATAAACATATAAGATGGTGTTTTTTTCTTCTTCGGGAGTGTCAGGGGCGTTGCCTGTTACGTTGTTTGGGTTATTGGGCTACCTTGTTTAACGCATATCATTATATTTCTCTCTCTCTCTTTTTTTTTTTTTTTTCAAATATAATTAAATACTCCAACGAACCGTTCGGTATACATAATGCGTACCGCGTACCGAACCGAAAGCGTCGTACCGAACGGTTCAATACGAATACGCGTATCGTTACACCCCTAATGATAGCCATTGTATGTATCAGAATTAGGCTATTTGCTTGCACACGATCAGCTCCTTTTCATCTCTGGAGACACGTTACGTCTTTGCACTTGCAAATTCCACTGTGTAAATTGCAAATTCCCCATGTCACGAGCGTAACTGTCCTCTTAAAGAGAATAGGAGATGACTCTCTGATTGGTTTATTGCTCATTACGCCCAATAAAACACCCATTACTCATTAAGAGAATAGGGACAACCAGTTTAGACCATGCGCCCGGGCGAGCCGACCACTTTCCCGTCGTTAAACTAGCAAAAGTGTATTCGGACACACCCTCAGTGCACCTATAATTTAGAACATGCACTTAGATCATTAAATAGGGCCCTGTCTCTCATTACAAAGTGATATCCACAACTTGCTTGTCATGCATAATACAGTGTTTTAAGTCATTTTCAAGCATCCATTGTTTTGACAATGTTGTGGTCTATATGTGAAAGAAATCATTTTTTCTATAAGTATAGACATACCCTAATTTTTTTCCCTGTTGCTATGTAGTTTCTTTTGGAGCTGGATTATTGCTAGGGTGCTGCTGTGCAGTTGCAATGGTGGTCTATATTTTTAATGCATTGCTTGATTGCAGTTGTTTCAAGTGTTCTAACATGCATTTGTTTTATGTTTTTCAAGATTTTTTTTATATCTTTTGTAAATTAAAATGTCTTAACTGTCACTTTTGGTCAATTTAATGCACTTTTGTAGAACAAAAGTATTAATTACTTTTTTAATTTGTCATAATTTTGCGGGGGTTAGCAGACACCAGTGCTTGAGTGTTGTTTTCAAGGTTTTCAGGATCAGATCTTCTGAGGAACCATCCCTTTCTGAATGCATTTAGATGCAGTCCAGTGGAAGCTTCAGTTCAGAGATGCACACAGACTTCAGTTACATTATGACGGTAGTGTTCAGCCGCCTGGTAAATAACACTGATGGATAAATTGACTCTAATGTGCTGTATTTACCTGACTGGGGCAGATTTACTCCGGTCACTCCTAAAGGTCACATGCACACTCTGTAGCTTCTCCTACAGGTCTGTATCCTTTAATTCCAGCCCATTAGAGCCGCACTCTTAATAATGGAGCAATGGGCAGTTTGCTTAGATTAAAAGCTTCCCTCTCAATAAGACCGACCGAGTGCAGTTTGTGTGTCTCTCTCTCTCTCTCTCGCCGCTTGCATAATGATCTGCTCGCTGTACTAGCGTTGGGTCTTTCTCTATAATTCACTCATTTACTCAGCTTCATGCCCTTTGCAGGGAATGCCATTATTATTATTATTATTATAATGTTCATAAAAGCCATATTATATTATATAATTGGGGGCCTCATGCAATTAGTACCACAATAATATGTCATTCTTGCCAAGACTAGTATTTAGAAATGTGCTTAAATTGTTTTCTTGTTTAAATGTTCTTACTTTCTGGTCTTACTTTCCAGTCAACTGCTTTAAATCAGGAAACAATTGCTTTAGAGGAAAAAAAATATATGATTTCTTTCTGAACATGTAATAATTTAATTAATTAATTCAACATTTGTTATACATTAAAAAAAACAATTGGGGTAAGTACAAGTTAAGTAAGGTAATGCTTATCCTAAAAGATAAAAAGGTTTTTTGTAAGTGCATGAGGTTTATACATAAAAGGTAAGAAACACTAAATATATTCTCTGATAAACAGCTGACTTTTGCTTCTCGATTAAAATGATATAGTTTTTGCTACAAATATCGATTAAGAATTAAGAACACTGTTTAATGTTTTTACAGAGCGCAACTTTTTGCCACAATTCAAGGCTGGATATCAGGGTGTTGCTATGCATTTGCTTGGGTGTTCTGTGGATCCTAAAGTGTTGCTATGTAGTTGCAATGGATTTCTAAATGTTTACAAAGTTGCTATACATTCGCTTCATGATTGCTATGTACTGTAAGTACTATGCTGATCTATGTGGGGTTTTTAGTGCATTGCTTTGCATTTGACAGGGTGTTTTAGGCATTGCTATGAGATATCTATGCAGTCATTATGTGGTTGACAATTGGTTGCTATTGTGATCTATGTGGGGTTTTCTAGTTCATTGCTTTACAGTTAACAATGTGCTGTAGGTCATTGCTATAGTACTGCTATGTCATTGTTAAGGTGTTTTTTTTCTGTTTTATTGTATGCCTTTTGGAAATTGTCTGTCTGATCACAGTACAGTATAAGCTCACTTCAACAAGACACACAATTTGAGTCAAGCTTCTGCTGGATTATGCAATTTTTTTAATTTCTGAATCTCGGTGAAAAAGTTGAACATCTTAAATGCCCTGAAATAGAGCAAACGTAACACTCGCTGCAGGATCCCAAACACAACACAACATCACATGCCTATGATGTCGGCACATTTCCACTGTCGTGATTGGCCGAGCTCAGCGTGAGAGGGTTAGGGTGTCGATGGGTGCAGCGAGATCTTCCGACCCCTTTAGCTTATTTTAAGCCAAAAACGCCTCCGCAAATAAACCTCCCCCACTGAGAGGAGTAATTGGTGTAGTATCTCCCAGCACTAGCATGAGATCGTGTCTCCTCCACACTGCCAGCGCTCCACGGGACAGACCCATTTCCATGAGACTCCAATGTTAAAAACTTACAGTTTCAAACTCATAAATGAGATTGATATTCTCCTTTTGTGTGGGCTAATCTGCACTTTGTATTTGTAAGGACAGCTCTTGAAAAACTATATTTTCTAGAATAATGCATTTAAATCCGTATCTAGTGATTTTGTGTAAACTGAGTAAGTGTGGAGTATGTGTACTTCACATGTGTGCTGTACAACTGTATGCATGCAATAAACAAGTGCATGAAATACTGTTTTCCACAGTGCACTTACATTTACATTTACATTTATTCATTTAGCTGAGGATTTTATCTAAAGTAGTTTACAAAAGAGGATTCACTGTAAATAAATTTATTGTATCTAAAGCAAAATTATTTTTCTTTTTTTGCCAGGACACTTCGAAAATAATAATCACTCGAAATAATTGGTGGCAATTAAAGCTATATGTCTTTTGACGTTTCCCCTTTTTATTTGATTAAACTACCACAGGTTAAGTTAAAAAAGTAAATTTATAACTGTTTATTATAATAATAACTGCACTGCAAAAAAAAAAAAAAAAAAAAAAAAACTCCTTAGTATTTTTGACTTTTAGTATTCCATTGCAAATATCTAATCATTCTTAAATGAAAACACATTTACTTGTGAAGGAATATTACTTAATAACTTCAGTCTTGTTTTCTTATGTGAGTTCATGCTTTAAAAAATAACTTTGTTTTCTGTTTAAATTAAGTTCATTTTTCTTATTTCACTAGCAGATTTTTTTTCTTGTTTAAATCTCAAGCTCACTTATTTTGCTGACAACATTTAATAATTGTAATGGGAAACAAGTAACAAATTAATTAATAATAACAAAACTTGCAATGTATCTCTTTTTGTTAAGGATATTCCAGTTCGTATCCATTACTTGTTTAATTTATAAATAATAATAAGTAAATATATAAAATAGTGCATAAAAGTTTATATTAGCCATTATTGGAGTGAAAATGTTAAGGCATGTTTACACAAATATTCCATTAAAATTACAAACGATTCTTTTATTCTGACAGGACACCGTTTGAGCAGAGACAGAAAATGATAGGAGAGGTGAACTTGAGTCTTCTGAAGCATAACTAAGATTGTGGTTAATCTTGCAGATCATGACTTATGATTCGCGATCCCCAAACTGACTCAAATGATTCGCGAACCCGCTCCGAACTCCCGAATTGACTCAAATGATTCGCGATCCCCAAACTGACTCAAATGATTCGCGAAACCCGTTCTGAACATAGACAGTAAAAGAAATGGACACAGCGACCCCATTGGAACTCAATTGAGACAAATGAAGCCCAGTTTTAGCGTTTTTTAGCACTTCCCTTTCTGACGCACAGACTCAAACGAAGCTTGACGACGTCAGCAACCTGTCTGACAGATGTAAATCTTCTAGTAGCTGTGCTTGCAAACTACCATCGTTAATCTTGCAGAGACGGAGAGCTTGAGCGGGGAGTTCTTTGTCGTGAGTGAGCAGGAGTAAGTATTCTGATTAATTATTTTGTATAGTATTTTAAAATGTAACGCCAGTACGCCATATTAAGTTAATTGATGCGAGCTTCTCCACCTGTCTGTACGGTAATGCGACAGAGAGCCGAGTGGTTATGACGCAATCGTTAGCCTATTTTTTACAAAAACTGTTTATACGGGGCCATAATGTAACATAGAAGGTAATGGAGCCCTTTATACATTTTCGTGTATCTTTAGAAATAAATAATGGACAAACAGAGTCTTTAAATGCCTCAGATGTAAAGTTATTCGCTGTCAAAGTGACGCCAAAATGAATGGGAGTCAATGGGAATGCTAACGCAAGTGAAGTTCTGCTAAAAGATGGCAGCCCCCACCCGACTTCAACTTCCGGTCGAGTTCCTTGCCCCTTGGTTCTGAACTCCCGAACTGACTCAAATGATTCGCGAACCCGCTCCGAACTCCCAAACTGACTCAAATGATTCGCGAACGCGTTCTGAACTCCCGAACTGACTCAAATGATTCGCGAACCCGCTCCGAACTCCCGAACTGACTCAAATGATTCGCGATCCCCAAACTGACTCAAATGATTCGCGAACCCGCTCCGAACTCCCGAACTGATTCAAATGATTCATGCTACGGGCTCCCAAACTGAGTCAATTGATCCAAGAACCCTGCTCCGAACTCCCAAACTGACTCAAATGAATGATTAACCCACAGATAAAATAATTGCCCTCATTATAACTGATCTGGAAGATTAATAAACCTCACAATGCTAAATTCTCTGTGCCGACCTAATAGATAATTTTTATTTTCCTTTAGTTTTGCAATTGAGGACTCTGGAAATCCCATGACGGTCCTGTGCTGTTTTAACCTCTACAGAACAGAATGAAGGAGTTTAATGTAGACGGATGGTAACCAAAAGGCTCTGATAGACCTATTTTAAGATGTCTAAACGTCTATTTGACATCTTATAGGAAACGATATATAGATGTATTGCAGATGAGCAAACACTTTAAAGATTAAGTCTTGCAGATCCAAATGCAGACGTCATATAGACAGCTCAACACTGGTTTTCTCTAAGGTGGTCGGATCACATCAACTATCCTTTTTGATTTTCAAGATGGTGACCTCTTGGTCAGGTGCTAAATTATGTGTGTACTCTTCCACATACTATTGTTTATGAATACAAACCCCTGAAAATGTAGAAAAATGTTTTACTCAAAAATTGGTAGTCAATCACACAATTAATTGCAAAGAAATTAAGTGCATTTTAGCCCTTGTGGGGCCCAAAATAAATACCACGGTAACATTTAGAGTAGGTTTAGAGTGTATTCAGATTAATACAGCAGCGACAGCGGTCATGATTCGAGTGGTTTGTGGTGAACAGAGCACCATTAACCTGTGACGAGCGTTTCTGTTTTTAATCTTTAATGCAAATCGCATTTCTGTAATTGTAGTGTACTCATGTGACGTGTCATGTGTCCTGAATCCAGCTGTGTTTCATGAATAACTGAGGAGGTGAACACTTTCTGTTGATTGATGTTGCCTATTCTTCTGGTCTCTGTGGATTTGGTTCCTCCTCCAAAGTGCATTTGCAGGGTTTTCTCCTATTTCATAGTCCAGAAAATGAAAATGGTGCATTTGATCACTAAAAGCACACATGATTTGAGAAAGGACGAGGCGCTCTGATAGACGTTTAATTCTTCAGTGTGACTGCAAGTAATAGTGCTATTCATACAAAAACACTTGTTTTCTAGACTATTTGCCGTATGGAAAGTGTTTCTGTTCTCTTTTGGAGGATTGGGAGCTCAGAAAGGGTTGCAACATGCACTCCAGAGAATATTTTGTGCTGTGAAGATAAAAATTGTTCTCGGTGGGGGTTTGAGATGAGTCATTTTCACAGAAGTCCTTTTTTAAAGATCACACTCCGGTGGAACAAACTCAGTGTTATGGCACAGTCGCCTTCTGATGGTTTTTTTTATTTAAAATTATATTTAGTTAAAATCAATTTTAATCTTTTTTTTTTTTTTTATGCACTCAACCTTACTTTTTATTACCATTGTGAGGAATGAGATTAAAGTAATTACAGCTGTGACATTTAACATCTATTTTGACTCATTTCACTGAAGTTAAGACATTCGTTTTATTATAATAACTGGACCCCGCACTGAAAAGTGAATGTGAAATATAGTAAAGTCACATGACAATCGCTGAATAATGTTTACCGATTCACTTGCTCTTTAAAAAAATTAGCAAAAATTGTTGGATCTGTGGCAAATTGCCTTTGTCCCACTTTGTAAATGGAAAAAAATAGCACACAGTAGTACATCTATCATTCCACTCTGAACACAGCCTAAGGATTGATCTCAAAAAGTACTTTGTCATCCTGGAAATCTTCCAGTTTTTTCCAAAATGTATCCATTACATGATTATTCTACAAAAATAGTTGGGGGGCTTTTAAAAGCATCTCCTTTACAAACCTTGATATTTTTCCCTGTCCATTTCTCAAGAAGCAAGGAAGGGTGTGCTTGAATAGCATAACACCTGAAAAAGCTGAAGCCCACCTAAAAAGTGTCTAGAATCTCTTCTGCTCTCATCTACATCACCAATAACGGCTTGCATTATGCTCACACTTCGAGGTATCTGTATTGAGATGCTGCATTGGAAATGAGGTCACTGTTACAGTAATAAAAGCAAATATGACAAGAGCAGCAAAAGTGATATTCTCCATCGTATTTGAACACTTATGGAGCCAGAAAGAAGCCAATATCACTCGCATACACTTCTGCTTTCAGATTCACAGTGTTGAGATTATGGGTTTAACCAATGAATAATTTTTTTTTTTTTTTTTGTCTGTAATGCTTTTAGTGATGGCATATTTAAGTTGCAGAATATCATCTATTGACTGGAGCAACCTAGCAGCTGAGAATACCTGAGAAAGCACCTCGATTTTAGACCCATCTATCAACACTAGAAAACACAAGAATACCTTAGAGGCTGCACAACTCTGTAGACACAACTCGAAATGAGCCCTGCACAACAGAGACACCCTAAAGGAATGCTTACACTCATTTGCATACTCTGCCCTTCTCCACCACATCCCATTACCAGAATTCTTTGGGAATGTTTTTTCTGCTCCTCCTATTCCAAAAAGATCTAATGTGTTATTTTCCCTCTCCGTTTCTCCTCATTCCCAGCTCCATTTGAGCGCAGTGGGGTTATTTATGAGAGAGATGAGTGTCAGGCGCTGGAGGAGATTTCAATCACTGCAGATCTGTGGCTGAGGCCCTGACCTCTTCCTGTAAAACACTTTTCCTGGAAAGAGGAATGGGATCGAAAGAGAAGAAGCAGGGTAAAATCATTCACATAGCCTCATTTACAATGACGCAATTAATGACGGATAAGATGTGAGTCGCTACTGAGAACAAAAACATCTTCATTTGCATTGAAACGGCTGGGAAAATCATAAGCATGCTCATCGTTTACAGTTTCAATTTCAATGTCTGAACATTAAAATGGCTTGGTAAAGATACAAAGTTTATGGACGTCCCTTGTTTAGGATTCTTGTCAAAAATGAAAATAAAGAAATTTTAAAGCTGAAATAAAATAGGTTTGAGTTGAGGATACTACATTTACTAAAACAGAAATGTAAAAAAAAAAAGATGAATAAAAATAGTTTAAAACAATTAATAAAAAAGTCAAAAGTGCATGACAAAAATACTAATACTGAAATAAATAAAAAAATAAAAGCACATAACACAATTATTAAAGCTAAAACTGAAAATATAAAAATAAAAGCTAAGTAAAAATATTAACAAATACTCTAAAAGTATATAAATAATACAAAATTAACACCGGGGATGAATTGACTTGGATCTGTTGGCATCGTGACCTCTCTGGATTTAATGACCAGCCGTTCTGATGAAGATAAACCGTTAATCCAAGACTAACACATCATTACTCTTTCCCGACAGCTCTGAGTGTAGTCCTCCAGACGTTTGTGATGCTTTCATCGTGTGCTTGAGAGGATTCTGGCTTTGTTTCTCTCTGATGAGGGTGGCGTGTTCAGGGGTTATTTGGAAA
This sequence comes from Carassius auratus, assembly GCF_003368295.1. NCBI lineage: Eukaryota > Metazoa > Chordata > Actinopteri > Cypriniformes > Cyprinidae > Carassius > Carassius auratus. The sequence continues at coordinate 110,221 of NW_020525893.1, forward strand.
ATAACAGTCTTGCCTCGTTACCATTGTGTCCTTGAGGAAACACACTCCACCCTTGGTTTTTCTCTATAATTAATGTACAGTAAGTCACTTTCCCTAAAAAAGCTAATGTTAAATTACCAGAAGCAAATGCTAAGTCATGACATTGAAAGCGTAATGAAAAAACAATAATATGATCATTTTATACTGTAAGGGCTCTAAACAGATTCATATGCATAAGAACAAGTTTAAAATCTCTGAAAGTTATTGTTTCCAACAGGTTTTTAGTTTTTATTAATTCAAATTTAGATTTTTTTTTCAATATTTTGAATGTTGAAAAATATATATATATATATATTGTTTTGTATTTTAAAGTTTTAGCAGTTTTGTAGTTTTCTTTTGTAATTTATGTTTTTTAAAATTATGTAGTTTTTATCATTTCAGTTTTAAATAATTATTTCAGTTTCAGTTTTAGTTATTTCAGTACATCAAGTTAAATGAAAATGAATAATGTTGCCTTGACGTGATTTGGAATTTTTTTTTTTTAGGAATATGTTTTATATTGTTTTATCCAGTACAAATATATTTTATTCCAGCTAAAGTGTTTTTTTTTTTTTTTTTTTTTTTTAATGACATGTTTCTTTATTGATTTAGTCTTCCATTGTTCAGTGAATGGGTGTAAAATACACCAGGAAGCATGTGAATAAGAAATGCACTGAACTGTATTTCTGAATAGTATGCATTATTATGAGACTTATGGAATCAGTTATTTTTAGATCTGTAACGTTGCATAACACACTTTCAATCAGCAGCAATGGATGTGATCTGATCTCAGATCTGTATGACAGGTGCAGAATGAACTGCAAAATCATCTAACCCTAATCTGCCCTAACAAATCGTATCACATCAATCTTCCCTAACTGAGGGTTGAGGCTGGTGCACCTGTAATGCAGATCTCTGATGAACGCTTGATTCTTTTAGCCCTGTGTTTGAAATCCTTCATTCTTGCTCTCTGAAGCATGTGGGTTTCCTCTGGAGAGCAGGTTTACAGGTGCGTGTGCAGGAGAAGCTGAATGAGAGAAGCGGAGGCATATGGACTCAGCAGCTGAATGTTTGTCCCTGCTGGTTTGAGCTCAGATCTGTGTCCAACTCAACTCTGAAGCTTGTTGATGTTGACCCAAATAACATCTAGATCCATAATCTAGATCATTTGAGCTACTTTTAAAGTTTGAAAGCTGAAAGTGGCCCGTTTGTGCAACTTATATATTTGAGGGGTTTAGAAGCATCTTTTCTCCAACTATGGAAAGTTTCCTTATGATTTGACAACCATAAAATGTTTAAAATATTATTATTTTTTCTTAATTTTGAATAATATATATATATATATATATATATTATTAATGTATCTGTCTATCTATCTCCTGTTGTCACTCACATCCAAATCCACCCACATGTTTGTTTAGAGCTGTTTTGGCTTTTAAAAAGTGTTTGTTCTGTGCATATTTCTCACCCGATTCATATTTTAGCTGAAAGCTATATTGCAGTATGTTAAAATCATCTTAACTATGGATTTGTTTCTTAAAAACATGCAGCTTTTCAAATCACAAGACATTATCTGATGGACTGGAGTGGTGTGGATTACTTGTGATGTTCTTATCAGCTGTTTGGACTCTCATTCTGACGGCACCCATTCACTGCAGAGCATCCATTGCTGAGCAAGTGATGCATACTCATCCACAAATTGTCAGTTTTGGGTGAACTTCAGATGTAAAAAGTGAAATTTCATGGTTTGTCTACCATAAAATTACTATCTTTGTCTTCATTTTGAAAAATATAGCTATCGCTTAAAAAAAAAAAAAGTAAATTATTTTCTAAACGAATAACCTCCTTTTTTACTATGATGTTTAACAATAAAATGCACATTCTGTTAATTTTTAAATCACTCTTGAAGTCTCTTTTACTGTTTAAAAAAACTAAAACAAAACTTTTAAGGTACATTTACATTAATTTAGCAGATGCTATATTCAAACGCTTGCATAGAGAACAGAAGCTGGGCAAGCAATGAGTCTATCAAGCAGTTAATCTGATGTGACCTTCAACTATCAAGCTGAAACCTGCTCTTATAAGCTCCAGCGTCCAGTTTCATCATTTAAAACTCATGACGTGGGTTTTTTACAAATGTTCTTGCCTTTTACTCGCCCTTTGGGAGCAGATGAGCATTTGATGTGTGAGTGAAACTTCTACATTTGTGTGTGTGTGAAGCGGTCGAACCTTCTGCTCATCCCCTGCGGCGTCAGTGATTACAGCGACAGCAGAAACATGACATCCGTTCCTCTCAGCTGGAGATGATAGCTCATCCTTAAGAAAGGAGAGGTCGAGATGTCAGAGCGGCCATAGCGCTGTTTAATAACACATTGTATGACCTTGAGCGCCTGGCCACATATGCATACATGTGTGCATTTACATGCAGCATCTTCATATAGAGAGTCTCTGGAAACACACTTCAAACATTAAACCTAGTCAAGTGCACAAGCGCCTGCGGACATGAAGGGCTCTTGCTAACATAAGAGTAATCCAAGCTTACATTCAGTGCTGAAGCACTCCGCTCGACTCTTTGCATCTCAATCTCTCGTTCATCAGTTCACACACGTCCGTTCTGCCCTTAATGCTGAGCCCAGGGATGTTTATCTCCTTGAGCTAAGTTTAAACTCTATATGAATGCAGGTAACCAGAATGAGTCCGAGCCCACGTTACAAACTTCATCATCATCATCAACACTTCACTCTGAAAGCTTCTCTGCACCTCTCAGTATCAAACTGCTTTTATATACAGTCCATAGAGACTGCTTGCATAATAGACTGCTGTGCCAATGTTTCCAATAATCAATCAATCAGTGTTTGAAAAGTTAAGGGATGCAGACGTTTCTGAAAGTTGCAAGATGTTTCATGAGAAAAGTGAGATTGCTATAGCTTTTAGAAATTCATTGCGTTCTCAGCTGTTTCATTTACATTAAGTGTATTTTCTCTCTCAAATAATCAAACTAAATTCATTTGTAGCTAGCAAATGAGAGATCACTGGGGTCTTTTAATAAGAGCAGCAGAATCTGAGAAGCAGGAGAATGTACGTAATTGCTCTTAATTAATCTCAGTGCTCAGATGTTAAAGATATCTGATTTGCAAATCAGATGAGAAATATTTGTGATTATATTGAAGAATCTGACTTTTCAGATTGAGACCGTTTATATGTGAAACATGGGCTCTTTATTTAATATTATTGCTGTCTAGAACCAAATGAGATGTTAGAGATTGCATCTGTGATTTTTCTAATGAATAATTTGCTATTAGAAGTATTAGATGAGATTTGAGTTCATAAGGAAGAATCTGACTTTTCAGAGCGGAATTTCAATGCAATGCAAAGTTAAGCAGACATTGTTGGGATGTTTAGACAAGAAATATTTCAGACCAATGTAGATTTTCAATGCAATGCAAATTTGAACACAGTTTGAGACACATCATGGGGTCTTTAAGGAGAGAATTCAAGAGAAGCATGAGACTGTCATTGCTTTTTATTGAAATTTGGATCGAGATGTTGAGAAATATTTGAGTTTGCATTGAAGTATCTTATTTTTTAATGTAGATTTTCAAAGCAATGCAAATCTGAACATATTTAGAGGAAACCTGAGATCACTGCCTTATTTTAGGAGCAGGAGACTGTAATAGCTCTCCATTCGATCTCATCGCTGTCTATGAGAGTAGATTGAGATGTTGAGGAGATCTCAGTGCTATTTTTTCTGTCCTCTGGGATGTCCAGTCATCTCTACACCCCCGTGTTCACCGTGTGATGTGAGACTGAAGATCTTCTCGCGTTCATCCAGTGTTTGGTGTGGGATCCGCAGCAGCAGCTCGTCACGGAAACCCGTCGTCCTCGTGCAGGGATGTGATGCGCGCTCGCCGTTTGTCTTCAGCATTATCGGCGCTGGCGGAGGAGCGGACGCACGGTAGCGGATTCTCTCCTCAGCTTCACTAGAGGATGTACCGTGTTACCGGAGGAGGACGGCGGAGAGTCTTTCCGGGGGCCCTTCCGTGAGAAACGAACGAGGACGGAGCGGATAGACACGGATTTTGGACTCGATCTGTGCGGTGAGTGAACCTGATACTAACACTGTCGTGCTAAACATGAGTGGCACGCATGCATTCACGCTGCTGTCAAACATGCATGTGAATTCCTGCTGCATCGGGGCTGACGCATTTTGCAGTTGTCTGTGTGCCAGGAGCCAAAGCTGGAGCTCAATTCAGTATCGGTGCTAAAGTTATTTAATATGCGTTGATTAATTTTCTGGCATTCACATTTATGGAAGGTTTGCTTTGGCATCTTCAAAGAAATTTTTTTACAAGACTGTCTGTTCTTATATTATATGTCAAAGTTGTTTCATTCCATTAATTGACTTTAATCGGCGCACATCTCGAGTATATAGGCGCTATATTTTTGTAAATGCAAACTTGGTGTCTTATTTGTCTGTAGATTTTCTGAAATGCATCACGGTTAACTCTTTAATGCCTGTGTAGTTACTGTAAGATATGCTGATATGTTCACTGAGAAGTAAACTGTCAGTTTATGTGAAAATATCTGTGATTTTTTTACACGTACTTTTAAATTTAATACACAATTGTTTGGGCATCTTTAATGGGGTGCTTTAAAAATATATATTTTCTCAGAGTTAATGCAATTGATCATATACATATCACAATTGGTGCACATTCAACATAGATGTTGCATAACTGTAAAAAGAGCAGATGTTTCTGTGTTAACTGACCCTTAGAAATGGCTTGACTTGAGTTTCCAGGTTCTTTCAGTCGTATAAATGTTTTACTTGAATGAAAATAAGCTATTTTGTATATGCATCTGTAGAATATCTGTTTGTAAGTGTTTAGTGTTTGTCTGCAGCCTGTCTGAAATGCATCATTATCTCTTTTAGTTCATTATCTAAGGAGTTGCTGTAAAAGAGACTATTAAACTAAACGCTTCCTTTGAAAAGGCAGAGATTCAGTGCATGATATCACTTGTCAAGGTACTTAAAGGGGTAGTTCACCCAAAATGGAAATACTGTCCTCACTTACAGTATTTTTCTGTGGACAACAAAAGAGTGGTTGATTTTATGCCACAATGCCCATCCGTAGTGACCATGCATGTTAAGCTCCAAAAATTTAAAAAGTATCGCTTTTATCGATAATGCATTATGAGGTAATTTGTGTGAACTTGATGCATCCAGGTATCCCAGAATGCATTTCGCACCAACCAGCAAGTTTTAATGGCAGAGGAGAGAACATGCATTCAGTGCTCATGAATCCTGCTGCGTTCTGGTTCTGATGCCTCTATAGTGGTTAAACATGAGACATAATTCATTTTGAGTAAATCTAACCGGCAATCTTTAGTCTCGTGAATCTATTATTTGTTCCTGGTCATATCGTTTTGGCTGAGCACAAACTTATGTTTCATAATTGTATATATTTATTTAACTTTACCGTAGCACAGCACTGTCGTTGTAGCATGTTTGACTGAATTGTTTGCTATTATATAAGCATCTTATAGTTTTATAATGGCTATTATTATTCATTAAAACTGACCTTTAACAAAAATAGGCAGTGTTGTGCTTTAGGTCATATTTTATTACACATACAGTGAAGATAATCAGAGTATGCATGCACATATGATATATATTTTTAAAAAGGAATGAAGGGCTGTGTTTTATATAAATATTTTTTTGTCAATTGTATACGTAAAGTGAAGGTTATCAAAATATGTATTAGTTGCCTTAACTACATGTTTTTGGCTATTTTCGTTTGCACTCCCGAGTCGAACTTGCCAAGTCCAAACTACCAAGAATGCAAGAACAACATTTGCATATACTTGGTATTAATAAAGTACTATGGTTTGTTTTTAAAACAGAAGGGAGATGTGTTAACACCATTGACACTTGATCACACATTGGGTCACAAAATGGCATAAATAATGACATAAATTTCGGTCTGTTTGAAAAATCTGTTTAGGGATTCTTGAACGATTCTCCTTTTGTTTTCCACTTAAAAAAACACAACAAGATAGGGGTGAGCATTTTTGGCTCGTTTAAAACAGAATTTTTGAGCTGTGTTTTAACTTGCCTCCAGGGCGACTTTCACTGCTGGTTTAAGCTCGAGAGACACAAACACTTCTGTCGCTAAACTGTAAGCTAAAACCAGTCAGAGTTTGAACGGGGCATCCAACAGCTGCCTGATTTAACATGTATTTAGGGCTTTTCTCCCCCCAGATGCTCTGTTTCGCGCTGGTGTGGTGCGCGGCTGTGATTGGTTCTCTCCGCAGGTTTCTATTGGGGTGAACGTCCAAGGGACCTTCTTTAATTAAAAGCCTGTTGTAGTGGCGGGGGGTTTGATTGATTGCGCTTTTGGGTGTTGTGGCAAATCTAAAGACCACACGAAGGGGGTCGCTCGGCTCCACAAAGGGCTTCCAAGAATAAATCAGCATTTAAAACAAACATCGCCATTCGTCTCAATTAGCGGAAGAGCAGTGGGTCATCAGCACAGTTTAGATGAAGGAGGCCACAGATCTGAGTGAACGCAGAACCGGTGTCTCTCCGCCACATGACACAACCATTAGACAGCAGGCGCTTTTAATGAAACACTTTATATGTGTGATGTCAACAGGGATTTATCATTTGGCTGTGATGCAGGATATGTCTCTAACAGTGCAATCAGCATCCAGAATGAACCATTTACACAGCTGCCAGTGGCATGTGGATGGAGAAATGTACTAGCCATTAATAGGATATGAGATGTTGTACATTATGATGTATTCAAAAATATGTTTTTGTGCCATTGACCATGCATGAAATTACTTGTAGTTATTCCCTCACTAAGGCTGCACATTTCATTCAAAAATATAGTAAAAACTTGTTAATCTATAATTAGCTATTATAGTAATATTGTTATAATTGCCTTCAGATATCATTATAATATGCTGATTTGCTGCTCAGGAAACATTTATAATTATTATCAAGGTTGAAAACAGTTGATATATGGCACCTTGATATATTTTTCAGGCTTTTTTATGAATTAAAGTCATAAGAATTGATACAAAAACTTTTGTAACATTATAAATGTATTTACTGTCATATTTAATCAGTTTATTAATGCGTCTTTGCTGAATAAAATTAATTTATTTAAAAAAAAAAACTTTCTGAGCCCAAACTTTCGAACCTACATAAACCTTTGAAACCTTTTATAATAAACCAAATATTTTGTTTAGAAGATGATGTTTTACATGTCTTGTATTTGATTCAGTGAAGGTCAAACTATCATCCTACAGTTCAGTTTAAGCCGTATACAATGTCGCCAATTGGCGAGTAGCTGTCCAGTGTATTTGCCAAGGCCAGTTTTTACTCATATTTTCCATTTGGCAAGTGTTCATTTTGGACTCCGCATTCAATGCTTTGAAATGAGCAGCACATCAGTGTTAAATGAATGTTTGAGAAGACGGCATTGCTGTCAGTAGTGCTTTGTTTGAATGTAGCTGCATTACCAGGCCATAAAAAATCATGGTTTACTGTTGCCTGTAGCAAAACGTAATTGGTTTTCATCTAGTTAATAGTGACTGTTGACTGAAATTCTCCTTAAACCCAAGAAAAACTGCTCCAATCATTTACCAAAGATTGAAAATATGTTTGTTTAATAGAGAAGTTTGCTGAAAAAGTCCTCACTCTCAGGCCATCCAAGATGTAGATGAGTTTGTTTCTTTATCACATTCGAAGAAATGTAGGATTGCATCACTTGATCAGCAATGGATGCTCTGCAGTGAATGGGTGCCGTCAGAATGAGAGTCCAAACAGCTGATAAAAACATCACAGTAATCAACAGCACTCCAGTCCATCAGTTAACATCTTGCTTCCTGCTTTCAGCTAAAATATGAGTCAGAATATTTGGATTTGTTTGAGATAAACATACAGTTTTTGGCTTCAAAATACATTAATTGATTGACTGGACTGGTGAGGTTTACTTATGGAGTATTGTAATGTTTTTTATCAACAGTTTGGACTCCCATTCTGACGGTACCCATTCACTGCACAGGTCATTAACGATGCAATGAGTTGCTTGCTGATGTTAAACATTCTGATGTGTTAAATCAAACTTGCATGGCTGGAAGTGTCAGCATTCACTATTTTCAGGCATTATTGTCATTTTGATTATAAAGAAAAGCAGAAAACTAACTTGGCATTTGATGCAATGGGGTAAAAAAAATCAATGCGAGCATATAAAGCAGTGTGATACTCTTAGTGTGTGTGAACTGGATGCATAACATCATCCGTTTCTCTGGAGGTGAGGTTGTTTTGACACATGCAAGACAACTCAGATACGTTCAAAGTTTGTCTTGTGCAGATCATGAAGCAGAGCAGAGAACCGAAGCAAGAAGCCTCTGTTTTATTTTCTTTTTCTTCTTCAGTGTTTTTGTGCTTAATAAAGCATCCACATAAAGTGATATGTTTTTAACGAAGCTTTATTGTTTTTATTTAGCATGCAAATATAACATACAATAAAACTCTCAGTTACCGCTCTGCTGACGTGCATCTTGCATTGAGGAAAGAACAATCAATGAACAATCAATCTGCTGTCCAATCAAACAGACCCAGCGTTATGACATCATAACCAACCTCATATCATGACATTCATACTTAGCTCAGTAAATGTAAAGTTATTATAATAATAACAAACCATTGAGTGCTAAGCTGGCTACTTTATTAAAAACAGTTATATATGCACAAGAATATATCAACATTTTTATGTCTTCAGAAATAAACTTTATGTAGTGCACATATATTTCAGGCATACCTAAAATAGTTGATTGTATAAAAGCTAAATGCAAAAAAAAAAAAAATGTTTTTATCTTTTTATTCTTGTGCAGCCAACACATGGCTATTTCTGAATCTGGAGCCCATAAAAAGCTCATAAAGTGACTAAAAGTAGCTCTTTACCTCTATAATGTGTATCTGTTGTCCTTGAGTGTGGATGTATTTTTAGAGAGGCCACTTTTACACCGGGGGGCTTTTGTAGAGAAAATGACAGGTATATTTATTTATTTACAGTAAAGCGGTTCAAGATGAGAAGATAAAAGAGATCTGACAGAAGAAGGGGGTCTTTGTTGAGTCGAGCTTGAGTGTTTATTTACAGATTGGATGTGTCTGATCTACTGTCATGTTCACTAGATGTACTGTATTGTGATTGGTCCATGGCAGATATTGTTATAATAATGTATTTTCCAGAATATAAGCCAATTGTATAGACAGTGTTGTAGTTATCATGTATTTTTTGCTAGCCAAAACCTAGAAACGAGTTTGCATTTTAGCACGTCCTGAAGTCAGTGGTTTTTAAATTTATTTTGGGTTTGAGTTGTCTGAAGCTTAATGGTGGTGTAGCCTAGTTCATTTATAGTCTACTTTTAGCATTTTACTTGTATTTAGGCTTCAAAGTTGGGTTCATTTTTTTATATTAGTGAGCAAAACGTAATTATCATAAACTTTGGTTGGTCACAGAGCTTATTTTCTGCACTAATCCATAAGCTAATGAAAAATCCTAATAGGTTTTTGCAGAGGGAACCAGGGTGATGCCAACTTTCCTATAAAAATGTTTTATCACTTAAATTCTATATACAAAGACCTTCTGGAATACTTGATTTTGATTGGTCCGTGGCCAATATTGTCCAGAATATAAGTCACCATTTATCATTTAAGCATGTTGGAATAAAGTCACTTATAATAATGCATGTAGAACACATTTGGATTTTAAGTTTATTCAGTTTCACTTTAAATAAATTTGTTTTGGCTTGGCGTTTATATTAGCCTAATAGTTGATTATGATTATGATTTCCACTATAGTTTGTTTGTTTTATGCATATATATTTTTAATTCCTGCTCTGTTCTGAGTATGATTACATTTCAACCTGTCCTCCAACCAATACGCTTGTATAGGTCGTTTGTCCAAATCCATGAAATACGACCCATCAGAGAGTATACTACAATTGCGCCCCTATCGGCAAAAGGTTGTTTTCATATTATTGTTTTTTACTCTTTTATTTTCTCTCTGGTTTGCGTTTCGTGTAGCTCAGTAAGTAGATTATTGCGTTATACCTTCATATGTAACCATGCTATCATGGGTTCGATCCCAGGGAACAAATGTGCACGAAAATGTATATGCTCAATAAATCATAATTTAGCATGATTTCTGTGAGGGTTAGGTTTAGGGGTGGGGTTAGGTGTGGTTATTCAAACGAATAAGCCACCTAGTAAAATATGTAGGAAATACTGTGAGATCGGTGTAAAACATCCACACATTGCATTTAAATAAAAAATGCATTTTGATTGGTAATGACGTTATACGTCAATTCATGACGACAGACGCAACGCGATACTGTCATTAACTTTAAAACGTAAATATAGGTCGTAACACATGCTTGCACAAACGATATGGTCGTTTTTTGTTGGAGGACAGGCTCTTACATTTAAATGATTTATTATGGAGCATGGGAAATTAAAATATGTTATAATGTTATGTTTGTAAACGTTTCGTTTTATTTAGCCTACCACTATTTTACGTTATTTCTCAGTGCACTCATAATATAAAGCGACTCTGATGCGACTCATCTGTGTTTGGTTTTCTCAACAATGCATTTTTATCATCAGATTCTAATTATTTTCCAGAAAAATTGGTCAAAGGGGTGGCAGATTTCAAAGTGCATACTTCAAGAGGATGTTGCACAGTTTATTAATATGAATGGAAATGCTAACGTTCAGTTTTGTAGACCTCCGTAGCTTTGATCTCAGGTCAGTTCACTCAAGTTCTCATCATATTCCTGGACTATTTGTCTCCATGATCACTGCCCTTTGTAAAGCCCTTGTGCTTCAGGACACTTTCTGTCAGCTCTGATCTCTCACGTTGGTTCTCTTGAGCACAGACTGTCCTCTTCTAAAATAAGCCATCACTTTCATAGCCGCTCAGGTAATAGGAGTGCTTTAAACCATCTGACAGACACGACACTTAATTTACTATCATTTTCGTGCGACGACCACCTGATGTTTCACTCCGAGCAGCTTGTGTTAATGCTGGTGGAGATAAGCCACCGCTTCCATTCACCGAGCCGCGGTCCCACATCACAGTTCTCGTCCTAATTCATCTTCCTCATTACTTTAGTGTCTCACAGAATGAGAAAGAGCGACAGAGAGGGAGATGAGGAGAAACAAATGGAGAGCAGATTGTTGAAGTTTAATTGAATTCATCAGAGAAATGAAGGAAGCCGATGGCGCATTTACAATATAAGATTAGCATTTCTCTCGTGTTTGTCATGTTTGACAGTGTTTACGTCCCTGTGATCATTTCCAGACAGAAGGACACGCGTGATAACTTCCTGTAAGTGACCCACGCCTGTGAACTTGTCCAATCAGATGGTGACAGAGCACGTTTACTGATGTATTTGCATGTAAAAAGATGCACAAATGCGCCTCGGGGAACGTTTTGTTCCCCTCATAGCTACTTATGATGCCGTTTCCCTGGGTAATTAATTAGTTTCCGAGCAGAAGTGTGGTAATACCAGATGTTTGTTCTGTTTACTACTGCACAGTTAAATACGGCAGCAGTCTGTTGGGGTGTTGCTAATTGTGTAATAGCGCCTTCAGCGATAAAGACGACAAATGCGTTCTTGAATGTCGGACCCCTAGAAGGGCCCTTATTGCATTATGAAGACGTGCGTTCCAGCAGAGCTAAAGTTAAAGCTCATTTTTTTGGACCTGCTGCATTAAAACATGCAAACTCTCTAAGTTCAGTCGGGAGACGTACTGTAAATGCCAATGTTGAGGTCTGAAATACTATCTTGTAAAAAATAGACAACTTTGTTGGCCAAATCCCGGAAACAAAATTACAAATTTAAAATGTATACATGTATGCATTTAGCAGACACTTTTAGCCAAAGCTACTTACAGTGCATTCAGCGTTTTTTACCTACTGTAACAAGTTAACGTTTTAAGCACTTCAAGCCATTGAGTTTTTGCTTAAATGCTTAAAATAAGATTTTTTTTAGTTCTATGACATAAAAGACATCAGTAATTCTCATTCTACCTATATAAATACAGGAAGAGCTGTCGAAAGGTTAATGGTGATGACGTCCGTTCATAGTCTATATTTAGATTATTACTTCTGGAAATTGTATTTAGTCCTCAGTTGCATTCATTTGTGAAAATGATTAATACTCAAAATGTGTAAGTATCCTGGGGTGTGTTTCCCGATAACATGTCTAAAGGTATTTCTTATGACTTATGAAAGGTATACTTAACTTAGAACATTTTGGGTAACACGTATTAACAACAAGGCACAGCTTGAGGTATAGTTTAAGGATGACGTGGCGTTAAGAAGGTTTCGGGAAACGCAGCCCCGAACTTTTGCCCATCACAGAACCTACTTTCTGCAATAATCCAAATGCCAATGGAAAATTCCTATAGTTTTTTTGTCAAGGAAATCAGATTGATGCAAATGTCCTTGTTGGTCTACAAAAATACATATTTTCCCTTTTAAGTGTGAGTAATTTATTATATTTATTATATTTAAATAGCTTTTGGTAGATCCAAGGTTTTCAGGTTTAGTGCATAAACAATCCTGCTGGAAGATGTAGGAATTACAATATTATTGGACAAAAATCCTGTTCATCAACGTATATTTGTATTTTAAATACATTTATTTTTAAGCAACATGTAAATTGCAAATATTTCATTACATTATAGTAAATGCTTGCACATGATCAACGATGGAAGTATGCACCAAGTGAACATTTTTCGGCATAGTTCACTCAAAGTTATGAACAAACATTCTCCCAGAAGTTATCTGGTCTTTAATAATGTTCTCAAGATGTTAGAACGAAAACATTATGTATATCATCTTGTTGTTCATGGAGCGTTTTTCTGAAACGTTATTTTCAGACATTCGTGTACCATTTTTTAAATGTTTCAGAATTGTTGAAGTAACCTTTGATAAATTCTGAAATGGAATGTTCCCTAAATATTTGCATAGCCTAGTTCCCGTAACTTTAATATTAAAATCTTCAGAGAACATTCAGAAATAACATACTTTAACTTAATAGGAACGTAAGCAAAACTATCTTAGAACGTAATTTTGTGCTCTAGTTTTCGGGAGAACACATTTGCGATAGATGGGAATGCTAATGGATGGTTCTTTTCAGATATTATAGACCTCATTGGTCTGTTCTCATAATGAGTCGAAAAGAGATCGAGACTGAAGTAACTTCCAGTTCATTAGTCACGAATGAAATCGAAGGTGAGATTGAGGCCATTGCATTATGGGATACATACATTCTACGCATACAGAAATTCTGCATGCTACCATACATATCATGCAGAAATGTTAAGGTTCCCTGGCCAGTCGGCATTGAAAATAGAGGTGCTGTAATGTGCAACATTTCGGAGCGCATATTCTAATTGGAAAATTTCTGTTTTCTAGACAGACAAGCTCTAAAAAGCAGAGCGTTGAGCAGACAGAAAAGCAGCTGAGCCTTTGGTTTGCTTGAACAGCCGTGTTTCCAGTACAGACGAAACGTCGCCAGCACTGCTCAAATGAAATTCAAGCACTTAAATCCCTCTACGAAGTGCTTCTTCCTCAAATATTTACATTTAAATGCATTCATTCATCAGATAGCGGCTCACTGTTAGTGCATACATTTAGAATATGCCGTGGATGCAGTTTAACACGAGTAAATTTGTACCTGACAGCACCAAAAACAACTAAACATTCGGGAGACTCTAACAGACTATGCTATAAAAAGGCAATCTGGGATTTAACAGTGTTCGTTGTGTCTCATTGTCCTGGAAGGAACAGTGCTGTGAGATAAAGAGCACAGTGAAGGATCCTGCTATAAAAGAATGCTAGTCAGTATCACAATGTAAAGACTTTATTAACGTGGGAGGAAATGTCATGTGATACTATTCCAAAAGCAATTCATGCACGATCACGGAGAAGAAATAATTACTGGGTCTTGTTATATAGGTTTGTGTGAATGAACGTTTTTTTTAGCTGTAGATCTCATTCTGTTTAGACAAACAGAGGTGATTTGGACAGATATGGGTGTTGTGTATGCACAGTGCAAATGAAAAAGAATCGTTAATTTCATTATTTTGTGTGCGTGTGTGTGTGTGTTAAGAAAGTAGTAGGACACTGAAATCTAGTTGACACTGTATGGTTTTGTCTGTGCTTTATCATAATTGATTGACAGATTTTATATTATGTCATAATGTCATACAGTCATAATGTAATGCAGCATTACAATAAGTTTAAATGCACAAAATTTGTGTGACACCTCAGCTTTTATTCGAAACACAGCAGTTTTTCCCGTTGACAAACCATTGCTTTTTTATTTTTTTCCAGTCATTTGCACTTCTCTAAACTCTCGTTTCTCTCATACATAGAAATGGATTAATTCGAATGAATCAGTTTATTCAAATGATTCATCAAGTTAAAAACAACTCAAAGATTAATTTGAGTCTATGCACAGATTCACAGATTTTATAATAAATACATTAATTGTATTATATTAAGTAACTTGCAGTAATTTAGCAAAAAATATTTATCCAATGAGATTTATATCTAAATAAAATTCACTCTTGACATTCATTTAAAATAGTTTTTATTTTAATTTTAGTTAAATTTTTGCAATTGTGTTGTGTTTTTTGTTCCTAAATTATATTTTTTTTACATTTTTTACATTCATATTTATTTTTATTATTATTATTATAGTGTTTTATATTTCTGTTCATTTTCTGTTTTGTTTTGTTTTTATATTTTGTATTTAATCATTTTTGTACTTAAACCTTTATTTATATTTACATTTTATTTCATTATGTTTGTCAAGACAACATTTCAAAGTTTTCATCTAAATGCATTTTTATTTATTTTCTGTTAAATTTCAATGAGTGTACTTTAAAAAAAAATATTTTTAATATTTGTTTTAATAAATAAAGTAAGTTTTAGTTTTTTGTTCAGAACAACGACACATAAGTGGTTGTTGAGGTACTCTGAGTAGTGTGTAATGCATTGCTTTATGGTTGCTTGGTGGTTTTTAAACGACTTACACATTCTGCAAGGTGCTGTATCAGTCTATAATCAAGTGTTGGCTAGTGGCTTTGAAACTGTTTGACAAGGCAAATGTCATGACCACTTCACTCTTTCTGACCCCACAAGCTGTCCTCCATCTTCACCTTTGACCTCTCATACATTACCTTTGATGAAAACTTCAGACGAGCATTTCTACAGCAATGAGGTTTGACCAGGACTCATGAAATATTCATTGTCTTCATTTAATGCCACACACAAAACACACATCTGGAAAAATCAAACCATTATTAAAAACCAAATAACAGCTCAACACACTTGTCTGCTCCTCAAAATCAACACAAAATGCCATTTGCAGCACATGCAATACATTATTTAATATAATAACTGTGGAGACAGAGTTGACTTTTTCCATCAGGAATTGTTTGGATGATAGTGTGTTTCTCATGGAAATTGGAAGGTCGTCCTGTCCCAATGCTAATGCATTCATTCATTCATTCATTCATTCATTTTTTATGTCTTTAATGCATTAATCTTATATTAAATGAATGCATTAACTTGTGACAAGAATGGAAAAGACTGCATTACCTACACAATGATTAGCTAATTTGATGAGGACAAGACCAGTCCTTATAAAAATGGTATTTTCTTTAAATTAGGAATCATGCACAATAAAGCAAGGCATTGCACGTGAACACTTTAATAAATAGATATCAGCACAGTTCCATCATGGCAAGTTTTCTAAAAAGTTATGATGCATTATGAAATTAAATATGCACCGTTTAGAACAGATTTGAAGAACACAAATCTAAATGCAGTTTAAAGCCAGACTCGCAATTCCTGTTTAATTTTTTCTGACATATTATAAAGGTTTTTATAGAGGGGATTTTAGATTGCTTTATTATCACTCCATAAATCAGAAAATACAACCAGAAAAATATACAAGCCTTAATGTATAATGCATTATAAATGTACCTTTAATGCATGAATTATGCCTTTTAATGCACCTTAGAATGCATTGTCTCATGAATAATTGGAACATCAGTTATAACACATTATAATATTCACTATTTATTGTGCATAATGCATTAAAACACATGACAAACTAACCTTCAGATAATTTAATGCATTTTAACTTTGGTTACAATTATTTACAAAAAAAAAAAGTAGAATGCATTACCATGTATATTATGAAAATGTTTATAATTCATTATAATTCAGTAAAAACCTGCTAAAAAGTGCTGCTAAAGTGGAGAAAATACTCTTTAAAATATGAATTGTAATTGCAATAGAAACACAAATAAAGTGCAATAAAAATAAAAACTTAAACACTTGTATTTCAGATATTTTCTTTCTACAAATCTGAAAAATGTTTTAAGGAAACAAGAGAGCACAAAAGTTAACCAGTGCATAAAAAAACAATGTTTCTTTGTGGCCTTTTTGATTTCATCTTGAGAACGCCTGCACATGATTTTTGTCTCTAATATCACATTTTCAATAGACTAAATCTAAATTGTGGCACATTAGCATCAGTTTCAGGCTGTTGTATTCACAGATCGCTGGCTTATCGGTCACTATCAATAGAGTAATGCTAATGGTTTGCTTAAGAAAGATATGTGGGCCATTTAGCATTAGTGCAGTTAGATAATGTGTCTAGAAATCAGCTAAGAGAAAAGCTGCCGAGCATAATCAGCGTTCTTCCTCAATACCACTGCATTTAATCCCAGTTCAGAGAGCATGTACTGATTTCCTGAGTAATTAAAATGTGTAAAAGCTCATTTAGCTTTACTTCTCTCTCTCCGCTGACAGTGTCGGTCGTGGCCTGGGATTTAAAAGGGAATTTGACAGAAAAGCTTCATGCCTTGCTCTGTATTCTGAGATTAAGCCGTTATACTTTTCTTTTCTTCCAAGGTTCAGAGTCGCACCATGAATTCACCATCCATTGGCAGAGTTTTATTTATTCCTCAAAGAAGTGAAGAAAAACACAATTCTGTAAGGAATAAAAGCAATTAATGACCGAGATGAAAGAACCCTGCTATCCAAAACCTTCACATTATGAGAGTCATTACAAAGGGACGTTTAAAATTGTTAACTAGTGAAATATTTCTTTAAAATCTAAATCTGGTGCCCTGCTGTGACTGATAAATAATCGTCCACCATTAAAGTCGTTTGAACGGCTGCTGAAACTAAGTACGACTTAAATCTTGCTAATTTAAGTACGCAGCATGAAAGCAAAGGCAAGATGGTGACATATTTGGTGGCGCATAATTACTTCTTCTAATGATAAAGCTATAGGTTTGTTGGGGGAAGTTGGAACAGAAGTTGTTTTAGCTCTAATGGTTTTGACGTGTAGAGCGTGACGGGAACATTCAGCATGCGTTCGGAGCGACACGAGCCATTAATGTACAGAACGGCTCATGTGGGGAATTAAATTGGCTTGATAATGTAGCATTAGGCTTTTTCTTAGGTATTGTGAACACCGTTGGTGGCTATGTCACATACAGTGATACAGAAAACGAGAAGAGATCCAAGTGCAGGTATGAGTCTTTATTAAAGGGCAAATCCAAAAGGGTAAACAGTCCAGGCAGGGTCAAAACCAGAATATCCAAAAACATAACAAAAACAAGAACACACGGCAAGAGCAGACTCAGGAAAAAAAGACAAGGACTCCGTGACACAGACTCAGACAGACCGGGTATAAATACACAGAAGGATAATGGGGGAACTGGAGACAGGTGGGGAACAATCAATTAACTAAAACAAGGAGGAAGGTGACCAAATAAGGGAACAGGAAGTGATAAGGTGACAGACACCGAGGGAACAGAGGACACCTAGTGGAAACCCAGGGAACACAACCCAGACACTGTGACAGGCTAGTTTTTGGGGGCAAGATGTAGATGAGTTTGTTTCTTCATCGGATGAGATTTTTAGAAATGCAGCATTGCAACGTATGAAAATTCAGCATGTGTCTTAATGATGGAGCGGTGTGGATTACTTCAGGATTATTGTCAGCTGTTTGGACTCCCAGTTTTGACGGCACCCATTCACTGCAGAGGACAGATAGTGATGCAATGAAGAAACAAATATTTGATGGGCTGATGGCGAGGAAATTATCAGCAAATTGTATTTTTGAGTGAACTGTTCCTTTAAGGATGATTGACATGCCACTGTTCAATGCTTTAGGAAACTCATATTTTGTGTGTGGTTACATATGCCATCATACTCTACCTGTATGTTTGGTTTTAGTGAGACGTGGTTTAATTTAATCCCTAAATGAAATCCAATTTACAGTGATTGTGTCTTTACCACAGAATATGGAAATTGCCAACAGAGCAGGTCAATCAAAAACCCGAAGCACCTTCAGGACTGGCAGCAGAGCTGAAATGTTGATGGATCCGTCTGCCTGCTCTCTCGTGCTGTGACTGATGAACACGGCATGGGCTCTTTGGCGAAAGCGCCTCTTTATCTGCTCGATTGCACACTCAAATGTACAGTGGGACTGACCCACGCTCTCAGAGAAGCCACGCTATGCCTTTCTTCTTCTCTGTAATGTAGCTTTCTGTGAGTTTGTTTGGTACGAGCATTAGATTGGTGGTGTACATCTTAAGTGTGGTTGTGATTTATAGAGTCTTATCGTGGAAAACAGAGTTATTTTATTTTGTTCTTTTGATATTATTTAGGTATAGACAAGACCACTTAGGGAAATTGATGTCAAAGCTTGCACATGACACCTGTTGAGATGTGCATAGTCCACATTAAAATGAATCAAGTTCGAACATTGCCAATGAATTATAGTGAGTTTGACTTTTTAAAAGTGCACAATACAAGATAAGCTGAAATGAACTTAAGTTTAGTTAATGTAAATCAACATACCAAGGCAGTAAATCAGTTTATTTATGCATTTAGGTTTATTTATTTATTTATTTTGTGAATTTGTTCTGTATTTAGTGAGCCATTAATTAATTGTATTATTTGCATTTATTAGCAATATTTTTTTTATTAAAAATTTATTATTTTTTATTTTATCATTTATATATTGATAACCATTTACATCACACTGACTTAATTGTTCTGATAAATGAGAATTTTTTTTTTTTTTTACATATTACATTTGTTATTCTAAATATGAGTAATATAACATATATTTAATTTATTCACTTACTGAGGCATTAATGCATTTTATTTATGCATTAACTGTATGTTAATAATCTGATTTCTTTATTTTAATTTTATTTTTCTAGTTTATTTTTAATTTTTTTTAATTGTATTTCTGTCTAATAATTAATTAAATAATTTATATGTAACAATAATTGCATTACATATGTTATTTTGTATTACATATAGTTTTTTACAGTAAGTAATTATTATTATTATTATTTATTTACTTTTTTTTAAGATTTTTGAATGAGGCGACTATTTAAATGACTATCATATTAAATATATATATATAAAAAAGGCTGTCATATTTTTACCAGGTCATTTTATTCACTGGCCTCTAGTCACCCATTATTTTATAAAAGTATTTGTTGAGTAAAGTACTTCTTTCTTTATATCTGGTTGCTGCAGATCCAGCCCTGATTAGAGCCTCATAGTCTGATTTCTCCCTCTCAAACGTGACTTTTTCACATCAGTCACCCACTTGATTTTAGTCATAAAATGATATTTCTACATAGATGAGTTCTCTCAAAGCCTTGTTCAATTCAGCAGCTACAGAAAAGCAATTAAATTAAGGTGAGTATATCAGCACACCGAGTGGAGAATCAAAGGAGAATTGAAAGTGCGGATTGAATTGTAGTGCATCTCCTGAATTTGAATAGATGTGAAGAGAAACTGAGTCTCTTTCTTCATGAAGTGGAGCTCATTTAGTGCAGATATCATGTTGTTCTGTCTGCAGTTACCCAGAGGAGGAAAACAGAGAGACAGAGAGAGCGATACAGAGCGACTGAGCGCGGTTTGGTCTCTAGATCAGACTGACAATAGAGAAGCTCCACACGGAGCCAGAAGAACTCTAACTGACATCATTGTTTAGCGTCTCTCGTCCAGACTGACCTTCATCTTCATGAAAAGACCTCGAAAGCCCCTCTGGCAGCGCTCCAGACGTAACACACGGCCGTGATCCTGTCTAAGAGTCATTGAGTTCAGGTTCACAATCAGGTTCTGTCTTCATCTGTAAGTCGCTTTTGATAAAAGCGTCCGCTAAATGAATAAATGACCAATTTAATGCATGCAGTATTAATTTCTGTAAAACAACAAAATCAAACGTACCGCAAAATTTTGAGCAACACTTTGTCTAATGCACTATATTTCAGATCTTCTTGTGTGAGGAACAGACTGAAATTTGCATTATTGCTCACAAAGATTCATACCCATTCAGATGCAACAATGATAACAGAATTTGCGTGAACTACTGTATATTTAACTAATTAAAGCAAAAACAACACTGCGAATCCATTAAAGGAATAGTTCACTGTTATTATATTATATTATCTGTTATTATATTATGATATTATCTGATATTATACTCCCCCCTCAGGCCATACTAGATGCAGATGAGTTTGTTTCTTCATCAGATTTGGAGAAATGTAGCATTGCATCAGTATCTCAGCAATGGATGCTCTGCAGTGAATGGGTGCCATCAGAATGAGAGTCCAAACAGCTGATAAAAACATCACAATAATCCACACCACTCCAGTTCATCAGTAAACTATTGCTTTAATGAACCACTCTTAATCAAATGATGAAGTGTGTTCCAGATCAGATCTGCGGGCTGGTCCTGTAAACTTTTTTGAATACTAGATCTGAGGGAAATTGTGTCCTGAAAATCTCCTTTTAGCTTCACGAAACTCTGCTTTCTTATCCTGCTTTGATTGATTTCAGAGGTCAGTTCTGCGAGATATGTGATGAATAATGTGATTTATCATGACAGGCCGGTTGGTTTCGGGCCAGCTGCTAGATGTCTTACGGTAATGCTTTCCATCTACAGTATGCAAATTAGCGCGAGGCCGATCTGAGTTCAGCTAAATATTTTCTATTTTTGTTTACAGAGGGAAGCGGAAGGCTTGAGCGTTCATTCTCTCTGTAATCGGCCCACTCTATAACCGCTCAAGTGCTCTCCTGAGGGTCTCCTAAAGCATTTTTTGTAGCTCTGTGTTATCGTCCTCAGTGGAGATGTTGTTTTTTAATTTAATCAGTGCTGAGAACAGCCCAACAGGGACGAATGAGGGGGAAAATACAGCCAGGGCAAGAGCGTCAGGAATATATGAAGGAGAAAACCACTTTCTGGAAGGATGCAACCTGCAGGGAAGACAGAAAATGCTCTCTCTCTCTCTCTCTCTCTCTCTCTCTCTCTCTTCCTCTCTCTCTCTCTATCTTGTGCTTTTTCCCAGCATTGTGTTTGCAGCTAATCCCTGCGGCTGGAATCGCTGACAGTTTGAGCCGATGGAGTTTGAATCTGCGATCCGTTTCAAGCCATTTTAATCCTGCCAGAATATCTGCACCATAATTCAGTCACTTCCTCACTTTCCCTCAACAATCATGTGCTGCGTATTTTTATTAGAGCTATTCAATTCTGGCCAATAGACTCAAATTAGACAGTGTTATACAAATGATAATGAAGGCCAGTATTAAAATACAAAAAAATTTACAAATGACAAAAAAAAACCACACAAAAATAAGTCATTTTACAAATGCATTTAGACATCACAATATAATAACAAACAGAATGACAAACATTTTCCCTGAAATTCAGATTATTTGGGGATTTTGAATGCATCGTTTAGTTAAAATGAAAATAAAATAAATGTTTTAAAATATCAAAAGAACTTGAAATGAGTGTTAGATGATTATGTGCTGCATTTATATATATATATATATATGTGTGTGTGTGTTGTGTGTGTGTGTGTGTGTGTGTGTGTGTATATATATATATATATATATATATATATGTTATATATATATAAATTAAGTGTTTTATGGAGAAAACAAACAAAAAAGCACTAACACCAAATTTGGTCGTTTTATAAATGAATTTAAGCATCAAAACATCTCATAGATATTATTATTTAGAGATTTGCTAAGGGTTACTTCTAATAGCCTTCTTAAAGGGGGGGTGAAATGCTTTTCACTCAATCTCCTGTTAATCTTGAGTACCTATAGAGTAGTACTGCATCCTTCATAACTCCAAAAAGTCTTTAGTTTTATAATAGTCATAAGAGAAAGATAGTCTGTACCGATTTTTCCCGGAAAAACACGACCGGCTGGAGGCGTGACGTGTGGGCGGAGCTAAAGAATCATGTTTGGAAGCTGTGACATTATCGTGAGGAAAAAACCATCCAAAACAAACCATGGCTAACAGTCAGATTCAGCGTATATTTATGATCCAGAATCAGATCCAAAGGCTGAAATTTAACAAGAGCAGCATCAGCAACGACGTCTCTATGTGGTATGTACTGAAACTATATATATTTGCTTAGCGGTTTTGGAAAATGACTAAGTTCCACTTTATGTCGTCTTTTTTTTTTTTTTTTTTTTTAATCTGTACATGTGGAAAGTGCAGTTTGATGACAACATCGCATGTTGTTTACTTGATGTTCTTACGCCGATAGCTAAGTTAACAACACAGAGATATTTGAAGCAGTTTTACTCACCGCCTGCAGTTCCAACACACGATCGTGACCCTTTTCCGTTGGGATTGCATTATCCTTAAGAAATAAACGATGTGCAAATCCGTCGTCAAACTGGGCCTTGTTTGTAAAACAAGCATCTTCGAAATGCAGGGAACAAACACAAACACTTGCACAACTCCGTTGATGCTCTGTAAAAATAAACTCCATCCACTGGTCCCTTAATGCTGTTTCTCTTTTGGTAATCTGTGCAATCTCGCTCTGATCAGTGAAGTCTGTTGTGCTCTCTCTGCTCTGCTATACGGGAGCGCGCGCTCTTCCGGGAGAAGTGCCTCAGGACCCATATAAGGAAATTCCGCTCCATCTAACGTCACACAGAGCCATACTCGAAAAAAACTTTCCCAAACTTGTAACAAACCGGAAGGAGTATTTTTGGAACAGAAATACTCCTTCAAACGTACAACTTAATTTTTGAAACTTTGTCCATGTTTAGCATGGGAATCCAACTCTTTAACAGTGTAAAAAACTCAGTATGCATGAAATAGCATTTCACCCCCCCCCCCCTTCTTTAAATTAAAAATAAATGAAAATGTTTTAAAAGATTCATTTGAAGTGAGCATTAGATGATGGTTGCATGCTGCATATTTATATTAGATATAAATATTGAAATAAGATTAGAAAAATAAAACAAATAGCAATTAAGTAAGCCAATAAATTAAAATTAACTTTAAACTAATAAATAAAAAAAAAAAAAAAATTTCCTTTTTCACTTGCTCATCAAGTCATTGCAGTTTCAAAATGTTTTAGATATTTTTTACTGGAAATTTAGAGGTTATGTGAAAACTATTTCTTTAAGCAGTATCTTGTGTTTTTTTTGTGGAAAGTCACTATAAACAAATCATCCAGCGCTTCAGCTGCTGCGTGACATCTGAATTTTTAATGCATGTTTGCCTCTTGTTCTGGAAATGTGCAGACAATCCATGCATCGGTTTGCAGGCGGCTCATTCATGCGTTTGAGCTCGTCAGGATCGTTCGGTTTGCAGAACAAAATGTACAGCAGTTTTACTGCAAATAGACACGTGAGCGTCTGCATTATTCAGTCAGAGGACAAACACTGCTCCTTCACACACAGATAGAAATATCAAGACTCATGCAACATATGGAAAAAGTCTCTATACACTTATTTATTTATATATACATATAACATATGTGTGAGATAATAGTATGTACTCTTAATGAATAAAATGTCATTTCGAAAGAAAAGAATTTACACAGTGACCATATTTGTGTGTGTGTAATTTAATTAGAATTTATAAATGATGCATTAAATTCATGAAGAATTACAGTGAAGACATTTATAATGTCACAGAATGCTTTCTTTACAATTTTATACAGTTACTTGGAATCGCAATATTTCACAATATTACTGTTTCTATTGTATTCCGAATCAAGTGGCTGTGTGATTTAGCTTTATTTGTTTTGCAAGAATTTTATTAACATTTTTACATTTTGTAATTTGCATGTACTTTTACTGCTTATTTGAGTTAATGATTTTCTGGCAAAAATGAAATGCGAGAAATACTGTCTTTGTGTTCAGAGCTAGATGGCGATGAGGTCGTGTAAAGCATTTGAAGTGTTAATCATGAAATAATGCTTCTGTTTCACATTGTATTTTGTTGGGAATAGCATGCAGTATGTACTGTAGTGTGCCCTGTGCAGTATACACTAAGTGTAAACATAGTGAAAGAAAGATAGCATCCATCTCTTTAGTAATCATCTGCTGCTGATAAGCTTTGATTCTGTATGCCATAGGGTCAAAGGTCACGGACGGCCACATTACAGCAGTTCTGGAGGTTAAGTGTTTCTCTCAAGGGCAGAAAAGTAGAGTATAATAGTTTTGATCTTCTTGATAGCACTGCTATTGTATGGCAGGGTATCATTCCAGGACGTGTCCCATTTCTTTGGTCACTCAGGACAGTCTGAGCCTGTTAGAGATTCATCATCGGACAAGAGAGAGAAATAAGCGGCTCTAAATAACTCTTTTACTCCGTCTGAACTTTGAACGTTTACTAAGCGTCTCTCTGGAATCGCAGACGGTGATGTGATTCTGCCGTCTGCTTTCTTATTAGTCTGTGCAGAACTTCCTCAAGGACCTTCATCAGGACGACCTTATGGGTGTTTCTCACACGCACACATGCAAAACCATTTAGAAATAAATGTGATTATTAGAATATTGTCAAGATGATAATGACTAATTGACTTAAGCAGGTCCTTTATGGTTCTCAGGATCGCAGCAGAATAGATAATGGCTGATATAATAATAATTATTAATATTTAAATAATGTATTTATATATATGAATTAATATGTATAACTGTGTTTGTGTGTATTTATATATGCTTTAATTACAGCCTTTCATCTGATATGTATATATATATATATATAAGAAATTATTATTTATGCAAATATAAATAACAATTTATTATCAGTTAGTTTTTTTATGTTTTTAGTTAGAGTACACAATTGTAAAAATATATATATTCATAGATATGTGTGTGTACAATGCAAAAATGTTGTCATTTAATAATACATTTAAAAGGGATTAAGTAATAAATAGTAATTTAATAATTTAACAAATCTAAAATGTTATGTTTATTTATTTACTGTGCTTTTTCTTTTTAAATAGTACGTAATTAAATAAAAATAAAATAGCTCCAAATTTTCAATACATGTAAATAATATATAGATTTATGTACTTAACTTTTTTTTATTAGTATTTAATCAGATAATAAAAGTGAAAATCTGATTTTGCTGACTGTGTGAGAAACCAGCCCAACCTTACAGCACTGATCAGAAAATGAAGTACGAATGAGTGAAGTTAATCATAAAAATAAGCTTTACAACAAAAAAAAAACCCATCTTCAGTTCTTTTTGAATGCAATTGTGTAAATTCCTTTTCTTGTTGTTCCAGCCCAACACTTCAGTTCACATTTCATGGTTGAAAGGAAAACTCAGAGTTCAGCTCAACCCTGTGGCTCTTTTAAACTCTATCTGTAAGAGTAAGACACCCATCACACTGTTAGTCTATAAGAGCAGAATCTGTACCGACGAATGTTGTCTGACGAGACACAACCAGCTACAGGTGAGACAGCAGTCGCCGTCTGTCGTTTATCTGCAGAGATGTTTAGTATCAGTTCACACAGAGTTCAGGAGGGTTTGTTTTGTGAGTGTGTGTCTGAGTGAGTAAGAGATAAACGTGTCCTTTCAGCCCGGACAGCATCTATTATTCTCCAGCAGCCTTCTGTATGAAGAGCTAACACTGATTCACCATTCAGTGCTGAACATCAGAGCGTGTGAGTGGATGTGAGCGGATGTTTCTGCACCTCTGTGCACGAGCGTTTGCTCTGCATCTGTATGCACGCTAACACACTGCATCATCCTCATCAGTATGTGCATCTCGCCGCCTCTCTCTATTTCTCTCTCTCTCTCAATGCTAATAAGAGCCGCTTGCCGCATTGTCCTCAAATGCTGGTCTGAACCTCTGCGTGAGGTGAGAATCTCCAGGGATCTCACCACAAGGGAATATCACAATCGCAATCTCTCTGATCATGTGTCTTTCATATGTAGCTTTTTAACACTTGTTATTTGGATGTTCGATGTTCAGCTCGGATATTTAAAAAAAAAAAAGTGCATGCATTCGGACCAGATTTTTTGGACATGCAAAAGACTGAACACTGTTAATTTAGACAGTGTGTGTGTGTGTGTGTGCAATGTTTTTTAATTAATGGATCAGACCAGGGTTCCCCGAGCTGTCAGACGAAGCCCTGTGACTTTCATACATCACTAGTGTTTAGATACTTTCATAGTTTTTAACCAAAATTCAGAAGCACGGTTTGCAACTTTGTTTACATGGCATTTATGAATATAATATTTTAGAAATGAAAATTCAAAAGAGAAAAATGAATTAGAGAGAATCAATAAATTATGAATAATTCACTGCCATTGTGTGAATATTTAATGTTATCCATAAAAAAGTAACTGTAGTCTGATTAATTTTAAATGTAATATACTGTATACTCTTTTTGTACTTAGTATATATAATGTTATTGACCAATAATAGCTGTATTTGATTTATTTTGGTGCCACATTAGCAATTTGCTCATTTCTGTGATATTTTGCATCATCTTATCAAATCTTTCAAAATATTTTTTTTTATTTTATTTATCATTTAATACTGCTCTTGAAAGTTTTTTTAGCAAATTGTAAAAAAAGAAAAAAATCTAGAAGAAAATGTTATACTGTATATTATAAGTTTGTGATGCCTACATTCACTTTTAGTTTTTAGTGTTATATTTTATTAATTTAGATAAAATGACATAAATAATAAACATTTTATTTTTATATATATATTATATAAGTATATTTTAATATTGGACATTTATCGGTTATCGCGTAAAACTGGCTTATTTTAGTTTATTAGCCAGCATTTTAATATCTTATAATAAAAATATGCAGCACATGATTTAGATTATTGTCCATCCTTTTACGCTCACTTCAAGTTAATCTTTAAAAAAAAAAAATATAATAATACTTAATATCTTTAGCATCTTTTTAGTAGCTTTAGCAAATCTGAAAATAAAACATTGATAAAAAAAAAAAATAATACAAGTATATGTTTGCCACACTGTATGTTATTATGTTGTTACCTGATCGGCCTCCTCTAATCCTGATCCGTGTCTCCTCTCGTGAGTACAGTTTGAAACAATGTTGAGATCTAGTTGAGACTTGGGTGTTTTTCTCAGGAGAAACCTCTAAGACATAAGACACTTCCACAAAGTCTCCGTTTGATCTCATTATTGTCAATGAGAAACCATTGAGATTGTAAGGAGTCATGATGGAGTTCTCACTTATGTCTCAACTCAATGTTTTTCCCCTAAATATTTAGTCTCCAGACTCAAATGAGGCAGTAGTTCTTAACTGTTTCTCCTTTGATTCCCTTTCTCCTTTAAGAGATGTAAAAACAATCATTTTTATGAAATAAATGAGAATTTGATGAGAAATATTTGAGATCCCTTACTTTTGATTACAGTTTTTGGCATCTTGATAAATCTGAGCACATTTTGAGACGTTACCGATTCTTCTGTATCATATGGTACGAGTTATTATTCCACAGACTTCAGAAGTGTAATGTATGATATTCTGGAGAGCCGAGCGCTAAGTAGCCATTAGCTCTTGGATGAACCCGATGCTGAGATTCAGCACTTCTTTCACGACTCTAAATAAACTGAACTTCCCACTGCAATCATCACGGGTGGCTTCAAGACATCTCAAGACTGACAGGCTGGAAATGGGATTTCGCTGGAGAGCAGATGAATCTCTAAATGGGGAAGACAGGAGGGATATCTGACCGTTTACCCCATAAAGATTTCACTTGACAACCCTTCAACCTCCACCCACTGCTGCAGTATCTGTGTGTGTGTGTGTGTGTGTGTGTGTGTGTGTGTGAGTAAATCAGGTGTCAGTCTGGCTTGTTATAGTGTAGTTTGGTGTCTTGTGCAGGTAAAAAGTGGGTGAGTGTGAATTAGACAGATGTGACGTGCCACGGTCCAGTCACCCAATTCAAGACAGCAAAGGAATGAATATCAGTGGAAATGGTGTAAAAATATTCCCACATTTATTCCCAGATGGTACATTTTTTATTGGGAGCAAAACACAGCTTGTCGTAAATAATGTGCCTCGGGACAGACAGAGTATTGACAGTCTTTTGTGTTTAGTGCATGTGATTCGCTGTGTGTTTTGAGATCGGATGCTTTTGATTTGTCATCTGCTCGAGAGCCTTATTCACATGAGACTGATTTCTCTCTGACAAATTAGATTTTCACAGATGTGATACTTTGTGATCTGAATCAAATATGTTTGTATATTTCTCATGCAGTCTCTGTGAAAGTGCGGATGACCTGTTTTCTGCTCTTTGAGAAATCTGATCTCATCCAGAAAGGAATGACTGTGATTGCAGTATATTATTTTTTAATGTACCGGAGAAAATATTTACGAGTTAAGAGCTTTTACCCAAAATTGGATAAAAAATGTAAAAGATCATGGACACCTGTCGCTGAACTAAAATGTGGGGTCAGGGTTGTTTTAGTTAACTAAAACTAAATCCGTTAAAAAATATTATTACTTGAAAAAATAAAAAAAATTATATATTTTGCATTCGGAAGGAAAACAAAATTTTATTTGTGTTGTACAACTGTAAATGTGAATTTATTTTTATCTCTTTTTTTCAGTCATTATTTTACCAGACTGCCAAAAGATTTAATATTTTTTATAAATATGTTTTTTATTAAAAATGATAAAATATTTTACATTTTAAATTATAACTGTGACACTTAAAATCTATATATTTATAAAATAAATAAAATGTAATTATATATTTTTTTAGAACAGAAATATTTTAGAATTATTTGAACAGGCAAGCAAAATCTATATTTTTTTATAAAATATTTTATTTGAAAAAAATGATAAAATATTGTTGTTGTCTTTTTCTTGATTACAAAAATTAAATTAGTGGATACTGCACATTATACAGTAACTAGTAAGTGTTCCATTATGAAAATAACCACACAATATTTTTAAAGAAATTGCAGGTATTGTGCAGTATATCCCAAAGCATGAAACATGATAATCAGAAATGTTATGGTGCAACTGTTCTGGTGCAAGTGAGGCAGAACCTTCACATTTTCTAAAATAGTCCCAATTTGTTGATGTTTGCTGGTGAAGCAGGACTCGTTTGCTCTGCTCCTATCGCTGTTAGTCTCTGCAAAGAATGTGCTCATGAATAATTTAGAGGTCCTTCACAAAGGGGACTCAAACTGGGTCTTTCTTTAGAGACGAGACTGATGGACCTTGACATTCTGTAATTGTAGAATATATTGTATCTGTTTCTTAAAATGCAGTAATGCAGGAACATTCTTATGATGATGTATGGTTCTTCATTGAGAAGATACAGTAGCTGTTTAGGGTTTTTTCACCCTAAGAAATATCTGAAAGTATAGTATTTAAATATAATACATCTAAAATATTTAAATATAATAAATCTAAAAAAATATTTATTTATTTTCTTTCCAGCTCAGGTGATTGACTGACCAATTAAGTGCCCTTTTAATGCATTACCAATTATAACTGTTTATTTATTTTATTTTTATTGATCTATTTATTTTGAAACTGTAAATGTTATAAGCAGGTGTTTAGACTAGGAATAAAGAAAACAAACTAGACTTACAAAAATATATGTATCCTGCTCACTGCTATGGCTTGCAAAAATTAATATAGTGTCTTGTTAAAATATTGTGTTCTGTAATTGTTAGATAATTAAAAATTATTAAATATTTTAATTATAGAATATTATACAAATATTTAATTAATACATATTTAATTTTATCATTTATCTAATAATTTATTAACAGCTGAGGAGGTTGAACATTTAATTAAATGTTAATTTAATATAAAAACAGATTATGGTATATAACCATATCCATTTCACAACTTTTGACTGTGTTTTATTTTTATTTTATTTTATTTATTTTTTTTAATTGTCTTTTAGTGTTTTTTTTTGTTGTTGTTTAAATTACGTCTCGTATTTTACAAAAAACACTGTGTTTTTTTTTTCTTTTTCTTTTTACTTCTTGTAATGCATCATAAAACTGACTGTCGAAAGGCCGGAAATGCATTTTATTTTCATTATTTTAGGCATTGCATGAAAAAACACTTAATTATGAACTATTACATAAACTAACTGAAAAAAAAAAAAATCCTGAAATAAAATAAACATTAACTGAAATAAAACAATGCAACAATGATTAAAACTAAAACAAAAATAAGTATTTAAAAATTAAATAATGACAAAGAGGACACTGCTTAAAATAAATAAATGCAAAGCACACACACACACACACACACACATATGACTACACTGTTAACTAAATTCAAACAACAAATAAAAATAAAAAACTTTAAATTTAAAAATGCTAAAAACTACAATAGTATCTATATGATGCTAAAATAAAGCTGTCAAATGAAGGATGGGATTCAGAGGATGGAGACCGAACTAAACATGGTTTCCTCATCATGCAAGTCATTTTTATCACTTCATTTTCATTTACACTCATATTTTCTTGTTATTTTCCCAAGCTTATCTTCAAAAGGGGCGCATTTTGACCCCAGACGCTCTCTATGAAGATGAAAAAGACGGCGTGAAGAAATGCTGTCTTGTAAATCAGAATTGAGCTATTTATAAGAGCGTTAGTTTCTCGGGAGTCGATCTCGTCTGACTGTACTGTGTGTGTTTCTGAAACAGAGCCCAGCAGTGCTGAATAATTTACAATATTTGTTTTTGCATAGTCATGCTTCGGATGAGAGCGTGGTTATGTTTCTTCACCTTATCTCACTAAACAAATGCCTGTAAGAACTTGTACCTACTTTCTTTTGCACTTTGATAAGGTTTTTGCTCCGTTGTGAAATAATGTAACTGCTGCTCATTCTTTCTTCGTCATATTGTGGTGTTTTCCATCTTGTATTTTAAGTTATGTGTTTAGTACTTTGTATATTGCAACTCCCCAAATGACTGTGGTCGGCAAGTTGTAATATCTGGAGAGAGCAAACCAAATGCATTACCATTTATTTCAATGGCAGTTGCTTGGCTGGCGAATGCATCGCTGGAATTATGCAAAGCCATCGTTGCACCAGCCAAGCAACTGCCATTGAAATGCATGAGAATATCACAAAAGTGTTCCTTCTTTAAAGGAATAGTTCACCCCAAAATGAACAATTTAATAGTAATCCAAGTAATCCACACCACTCCAGTCAATCTATTTACATCATGTGAAGTGAAAAGCTGTTTGTAAGAAACAAATCCATCAAGGTCATTTAATTTCAAACCATTAGTCCTCTATCCATAATATTGTTTTAAAGTCGTCAGATCTGAATCAGGAGAGAAATCTGCACAGATCTCTAAACGAATAAATGGCTTGATTTTGATGCGAATCAACAGTAGACAGACTTTTTTTTTAACTGGAAGAAGTGTTTTTGTGGATTATGCACTCATATTTTAGTGAGAAGCCACGGTTTGAATTTAAAAATGGCTTAATGATGGATTTTTTTCTTACAAACACTCAGCTTTCGGCTTCACAAGATATTACCTGATGGACTGGAGTGGTGTTTATCAGCTGTTCGGACTCTCATTCTGACGGCACCCATTCACTGCAGTGTTTTGATGAAGAAACAAACTCATCTACATCTTGGATGGCCTGAGGGTGAGAAAAGGCAAACTATTCCTTGAAACGCTCAAGTGTATGACCTGGGTATTTTTGTAGACTTGTAACCGTTGTCCATTATTGTTTATAATAATTACGTTTTTCACAGACTGAATGTTCAGAGTATGAATATTTTCTTCATACTGTACCTGCAATGCCCACTGAATTTCCAATAATATGCAATATTCAGCATGAAATAATTGATTTCACAATGCAATGCATTTGGCTTGACTCTCCATTTCCAGAGTGACAAGTAAAGTCATATTAGCCATAATGTTTAACACGTTTTTTCATTATTTAATATAGGACGCCAAGAGTTTTAACACAAAACGGCAATAAAAATCCACAATAACGGCTTTTATATCTGACATAACTGAAAGTCTCTTGTAGAGACTTCATATGACAGCAATGTGGCACAATACTGCGGCTAATGATGCATGAAATCTGGGTATGGTTGTAGTTTGCATCAATGTGGCCTATTTATTTTTTTATTTGGCTGAATTTTGATTTTGTGTCAGTTTAGTGCCACAGTAATGAGCTGAAGCATCTTTAGTTAGTTCACATGGACTGACATATAAAGTGCAGCATCTGATAATGTAATCTACTCAATTATGAGCTATATTTTAATTTTATTATATATTTTAGATTGGAGCACGGCTTTCATTTTCAATAGCGTTGTGTACGAAAACCAACTGGCTTATGAAATAACGCTCCCATCTTTATTGCATTGTTGCTTTTTGGTGACAAGAGTAATTGATCAAAGCCAGAATTATAATCGCTGTATTCAGGGACAGAGAGGCTCTCCGTTCGCTTTCATTCGATTTGAGCGAGCGGATCGTATCAGTTCGTTTATTGAATCTGCTGGTGAATTCATTTGGTTCAGACCTCGACACAATAAATCCCAGATGATATCCCTGGGGGAAATGTTTTAGGGATATTTAATCAGGACAGAAACAGAATTAATTTCAGGTGACCCCCGGGAAGCTTTGCCTGAACTCAATTTAAGTGTTTCTCAAATGATTGTCAATGGAGAATCGCTATTCGACAAACATTTAGTCCGGAAGATTGTTCACTCCTGTTCGGCTTCGGAAGGTTTATCTTAGACTGAATCTGAAATGGCTTCACTTTTGCTCCAATGTAGAAGTCCTAACGCTAATTATTTGTGCTAAAGATCATGTGATTCTTTGAGGAGAGCAGCTATTACTTTCATTTGTTCAACACTGAACAATGCAAACACTGAACATCCAGTCAGTCGTTAGTCTCTTGGTTGTTGCATCATGTTCTGACTAATTATCTGTGAAGATTAATACCATCCTTTCGAGTTTCTTAAAAATGATTGTGAAGGAATATAGTGGTTCTGATTCGAGCTGTCTGTCGTCTGCTTTCAGAAAGACACAAAGCGCTGGGAGGATCTTGCTGTTTCTCTCGTGATGCTGAGCATGTAAAGATCCGGACTGAGGTGAGAAGACTTTTATTAAAAGTGGTTCTCCACTGGTTTTTGCTAAAGGGCTCAGATTGTACAGTACAGCTAGTGCTGAATTAACATTAAGAGACATATATTGTTTTGATATTGGTTGCTTATTATAGATTTATATTAGATATTTTAATATAATATGAATATAACATGATATGTTTATTATAAAAACACTGAATGTGTTATTGTTGAAATGTTGTGTTTGTAGTATTTTTTAATAATTATTAAATTAAATAAGTGATTAATTCAAATAAATTATATGTATTTATAATAATTCAAAATGTTAATTCTAAAGACATTTTATATGCTATTATTGAAATTTCTTATTTTTAGGTTTAATTTATTGACTTTTTTATATACAGTTAAAATAAATTATTTTTTAAATCTTAGATATTTATTAAAAGTTCTAAATATTTATTATAAAAAAAAATTGCATATACTATTATTGAAATTTCTTATTTGTAGCTTGTTGAAATTTCTTTATAAAATGCATTATTGAAATGTATTATTTGTAATGTATATTTGTAATTATTTATGATTAAATTAAATTAAAATCAATTATTGTTTAAAATAGGTATATATTTATAGGATCACTGAAACGTATTATTTTAGGGTATCGAAGTGTATTTGAATCAAAATCATAAATGAATAAAAAAAATTATATTGTTTACACATATTTAAATTAATTTCATATTTATTATCATTTTAAAGGCAATAATTCAACTTGAAATTCATGTAATATAGGTTGATTCCTATTTTCCTATTCCATTTATTTATTAATATTAATGCTTAATTTTAATTACTATAACCGGCAACTAAAGATGCGAGAATTTTTTTTCCTCCATTCAATTATTTTGATAATTTTAATTATTGTGCAGTTCTTAAAATGCATGATTTTATGCATTTGATTATTTGCATTTTGCATCGTTCGCCCAATCGTCCAATCACTTTGGCTTTGCAACACACCAGTTGAGAACTGCTGTTTTCCAGGACGCTCAGTGGAGACAGTGCTCGGCTTTGAGCACCAGCATTGTGCCTTTGCCATTTGCCATTGTTCACTTTCACAGCGCAGTGGCCTTGATTGTGCTGATCTGCTGCATTCGAAATATACTTCAGAATGGGAAGATTAAGTTTGTGCTCTGGCAGTCTTGGTCAATCAATAACGAAATGAGGACTTTGTCTAGCACCCTGTCAGATGTGTCTTTCTGCTCAAATCAGGGCCAGAAACAGCAAATCTGTGGTGGTTTAT
>NW_020525893.1:150000-170000 GCF_003368295.1 Carassius auratus
GCTGATTTGCTACATTTCTCATTATTATCAATGTTGAAAACAGTTGTGCTGCTTCAACCGTGATATACCATTCAAAAGTTTTGGATAATTACTTTTTTATATTATTATTATTAATACATTAATATACTTTGTGACAGTAAAGTGGATTAATATTTCTGTTTCAAATAAATGCATTTTATTTTTTACTTACTACTCTTCACAGAACCCTGAAGAAATGCATTATGGTTTCCACAAAAATATGAAGTAGCACAACTGATTTCAACATTGAAAATAATCAAATTATTAATAATTGAGACTAAATCAGCATATTGGAATGATAACCTACTTCAGCCTTAAATATTTTGTCTGCCTAATCTGGCGCAATATCATGATGGAGGGGCAAAGGAGCCTTGTGATTGGAGGAGAGAAGAGTCACATGGGCTGAGTCCAAATCAGGGCAAGTAATGAACATTATGTGATTGTTCCATTATTTTGAACCAGTTTGCTTTCAGACTGTATTAATATCATGTCACTCTTCATATCAGTAAGACGCTTCTTCTTAACATATGGATATGCATCTCAAAATGACAAATTTATATGACAATTTGCCTTGTGCATTCACTGTTTATGCAAAAATGTAATGTAGTAATTTTTAAAGTAGGCTAACTGCACATTTTTCAACAATATATCGTTAACATCATGCATTTTGAAGCAGTGAATGATTTAACCCTTAGTTATTTAAAAGATTAATAATCTTGAAATTATACAATCTAATGCAAATCAAAAACAATATATGTGTATGTTTTTTTTGGTTATGCATTGTCTAATGGCTATCAAAATGATGTATTAATGCTTCAAGTTTACATTGCATCCCTTAATAAATTGTTGTTAGTTGCCTTCATTGTGTAGGACGCGTCTCGTTCTGTATTTTTACATGACTCAGTATTTCTCTTCTGCTCTCATTATTATTTTTTGGACTGGTTGACTTTGACAAAATGCATTGAAGTAAATAAATAAATGCATTTAGTCGGTTCTTTGGCTGTAGTTGTATGTTGCGTGTTCAAGCGTGTTTTGTGTTTGTTCCCTGTATGTGAACCCAGCTGTCTCTCTGAGACAAAGCGAAGGGAAACCTGGCGCCCTGCCCGGCTTCATGAATAATTCAAGACATGCTAAAGATCTCTTTTAATCTTGCTTTTCATTGTGGCTCGTCTCACTGCGTCATCAGCACATTCGGTGACCCGTCTGTGAGCGTGTAGGTGTGAGTTTGCATAAACACACGTCTCTGTTGTGGATTGAATTCAACGGATTTCTTGAACCCTGTCAGCGAATGAATTTCAAGCTCCCATCCATCATTTTGTGGGCTACAGTCATGCTGTCACCCTCTTTAAACCTTTAATTGCCTGCCGGTCTCAGGCGTATTACAGTTTCATTTATTTCTTATCATTTTTAATGAGCAATTTCATTTGTTGCTCCGTCAGAGCACAATGAATCACGTAAACATGCCAGACATGTCCTCAGACGTCTCCCCTCCGGCACAGTGTTAGTCAAAATTCGTGCTAATCTGGATCTTTAATATTAATAGCATCCTAATAATTAATAGCAGTTTGCTAAGCGAAGTCACAGTCGAAGTGATTTTAAGTGTTCATAAAAAAATAAAGGCGAAATTTGTCAGGGTAAATTATATTTTTTATGTAGTCCCTTTAAGAGTAAGTGCTCCTGTATTTGTGCTAATGCACAGTGATGGGTTTGCATGTGGTCAGTGTAATATTTTTTTATGAATGTAACACTAATTATTTATGTCACTCATGTGGTACGTCATCAGACTTTGGCCTCCGGGTCTTTTTTTCTCTGTGCACAACTGTTTAATTACCCAGAATGCATTGTACTGCATCAGGCCTCCGGGTGAAAGAGATTTGTTTTCCATCTCTGGCATAAATATGAATGCGGTTTTCTTTCTCCTCTGACCTGTGAAGAGATTTGCCTGAGGTTGTGTGTAGCAGATTAATCTGCTCTGCTGCAGTTATTGCACCGCATCAAGAGCTGTCATGCAGGATATTAATCTCACATCATTTGCATTATTAATTGAACTTTATCCCTCTCAGATCATCTGCAGTTTTTAAACTATTCCTGTTAAACAGCCTGAATGTGTTGAATTAAAACTCTAAACTGTTTCCTTGTGAGTTCATGATGGACTGGACTGTTGTTTCATGTCTCATTGTTTTCTGAGAGTATATTAAGAGCGTAAAGAGCAGATTTTCTGCTTTCTAGACTATTGACAGGCAGTTTGGAGTATTGAAGCAGCACAGGATCAAAACTGTTTATCCAAAAATAAGAGATGTTTACGTCTAATGTGGAGGATCTTTTAGTGATTTACAACTTCATTTTGGTCTTTTTCCAATGTGAAGTTATATATATTTATTTATTATTATTATTATTATTATTATTATTATTATTATTTATATATTTTTCAGTTAAAATTTACTAAAACTATTGTTTTTTTATTATTACTATTACTTCATTTATTTATTTTTATTCTATTCTATCTATTTGGATTGCATTTTATGGATGGTTAAAATATATTTTAGTAATAAAAAAAAAGCATATCTAATTAATTGAATAGGAAACTTGTACAATTTATTGAAAGACAAATAATAATAATAAAATATTATGACAAATTACATTTTTAGGGCCCCTGTGAAATTTTCATTGTTGTGGTTATTATATCATTTTTAATAATCAAAAGGTGTGTCTGATCAATTTAATGAATGCAATTTAATAATTTATACCTTTTTTATTTATAATTAATGATGTAATAAAAAATCTAATTCTTTTTTTTTTTTTTTTGGCAATGTATTACATAACAAATGGTAAAGCTAAAATTAAAACATGGATGAAATATTCTGATATTTCATAAAAATTCAGTTTGAATAATTTTACTATCATTGCTATTAATTTCAAAAATACATTCCACTCTGTATGCATGTAATTTGTTATATATTTGTTTCATAGTTTCTTCAAGTTAAACAAGACTTTTATTTTGACAGCATGTAGAGTAGTGTAGAGTTGTGACGTTCGTGAACGAACCGATTCTTTTGAACGGCTCATAAACATGAACGATGGGAGCCGAGTCGCGACTGGAGAGGAGCCGTTCTTTCTATTGTTCTTTTTTCCTATGCGTGTTCATACAAATGAGCTCCGCCAGGAGACAGAACAGTTATAGGGGAGGGGCGCACCCAGCGCAGGCCAACCCTTTATAGCGTGATGATATTAGTTATTAGTTGTGCATGCATTTACATTGCATTTTGTGTTCATTTAAAACTTATTTTAAAATCATTAAAAATGTTCTTTTGTGATACTGTACTTGTATAGAAATGTTTCACTAAAAGCTGTTTTCTACAGACATTCATTGCAGCCCACTTTGTTATTGTTCATTGACTTGAAGGGGCTGATGTCCTATTTGCAAAGTTTACAGTAGTAATAGTATGTAGTATGTAGACATTTCCATTTTATTTATTCTAATTTTATCTACTTAAAAAAAAAATAGTTTTCTATCAAAATGTTCTTGTGTTATAACAATGTTCTTGTGTGGAAGTGTTTCTAGTAAAAGCTGTTTTGCACAGAGATTCATTGCAGCCGGCTTTGTTTTTTACGTTTATTTGTGAGTAGGTATTGTATGAATAACATAAGTCAACGTAGTTTTACACACACACACACACACACACACACACACACACACACACACACACACACACACACACACACTTTGTACTAAAGGTAAATCAAAATAATGATGTCACTGTCTAAGCAGAGGGATTTGTGCAACCCTATGGAATATAGTCGACACATGAGAAATGAGGTAATAATCAATATTTCAGAATCATTCAAACTCAGATATTGGTGTGTGATATCTGAGCTTTAATTATTTGACTACAAATCTCACCTCATAATACCTCCCAGTGATTATTTCCAGGATAAACTGAGATGCCCCCAAGCTGGCTTCTTAAAACTGACTAAATATTTAAAAAGAGCCAAAAGAGCCATTCTTTTGAACGGCTCTTTGAAAGGAACGGATCGCGAAGATCCGGATCCCCTCAAAGAGCCATAAATCCCATCACTAGAGTAGTGAGGAGCTTTGAGCTTC
The DNA here is from genome assembly GCF_003368295.1 of Carassius auratus. Taxonomy (NCBI): domain Eukaryota; kingdom Metazoa; phylum Chordata; class Actinopteri; order Cypriniformes; family Cyprinidae; genus Carassius; species Carassius auratus. The sequence goes on from NW_020525893.1 coordinate 154,121, forward strand.
TGTGCACCTCTAACCTTAGTCTTCATTTGGGTGAACTGTCCCTTTAAGAATGTAAATGCATAGGGTGATGGCAGGCACGCTGGAAGACGAGGGTGGAGATCTGTCTGTGTTCAGTCCAGATCCTGAGGTGTCCAGGACATCATTGATCCTCCTGTCCGGCTGATGTGTGTCTGGAGCTGGATCGTGTCCTTTCTGATCTGCTTTCACACACTCCTGGAGTGCTTCTTTGCTTTGTCTGGCCGTAGTTCAGATGCCCATTACTGGCGAGATACATAATCAAACACATTGAGCTCCTGATCCACATGATATAGAGACGTTTTCTTTGATTAGTGTCATCAAAATATTTATTTCTTAAAATTGTCACTGTCCTGAGTACTCTATTTTACATAGAATATTCATAGTTTTGTAAAAAAAATTTAATAAAAATTTAAAAAAAAGTAAGTTGGATGGTCATTAGTGTGATAGAGTAATATTTTGCTAAAACATTATTATGGAATTTATTAATTATTATTATTTTTTTCTTTTTTTTATAGAATAATACAGTCCAAGAAATACAACATTAATATATTTAATGTGAACTGAATAAATAATAGTTTCATTCAAATATTTGGTTGAGATTTATTTGTTTTTAGCAACGCATATTACTAATATAATATATTTATGGTAGAAAATTTACAAAATATATTTTATATTATCCTAATGATTTTTTACATTAAAGAAAAATGTATCATTTTGACCCACACAATGTTTTTTTGGCTATTGCTACAAATATACGCCAGCGACTTGTTTTGTGCCCCCTGGACACAAATGTTGGGGGAAGTTACTTCTAAAAGTAATGCATTAAAAGATTGCGTTACTACCTAAAAGGTAACTAATTGTGTCAGTAACTTTTATATGGAGAATAATGCATTATTTTGCATTTGCATTACTTTTTAAATCTGGGCTGATCTTTGCTATTAATATAAAAAAGGGATATTTATTGGTAAACTTAAAAGGCCTTTGACAGCAAAAAAGTGAAATGAATAAGACTGAAGGAAAAATAAAATCACGTCTTTACAGTAGAACGCGGGAGAAGAAAGTACAGAATATACAAATGTTATATTTATCTCAAGTCATTTTTGCTTATAAGTATGCAAAAACACTGAGTAATGTGGGATTAAATACATAAATGATATTTGTGTTATTTAGCATTTAATTATTGTGTTTGCATCATATTTTAATTTTGCATTTGACTGTTTTCCTTCATTTGGAGGAATTGTGAATCTGTGCGAGTGAGATAAATGCATGTTGACCTTTAGTCTAGATCTACAGTGACATCATGCTTATGCTATTTAGAGTACTTTAAAATCATATTTTCCCTCATTCTTGAATACTATATAGAACATGAAGCCCTAACATATAAATTTTGTATGTAATCAAAGAGCAAGACATCTTGTTAAGTCGCGTGTGAATCTCACGTCTGATGAAACCTGATGTAACGTGATGTGAAGCGTGTCGCACACCTGCTTCGGCCTGCGTCTTCTTGACCATTTAACCCGATCTGCACTGAAAACCAAATGAACAAGAAAGACGTGAGCCTGAAAAACCCCAGGAACTGAGACCGATTCATACACACATGGGACTCATTCACATCACGATTAAAAACTCTTCATATTCAGGCCACATTTCATTTATAGAGAAGATGAAATGTGTCTTTAGTCCTATTAGGATGTTTTCACATTGTGATATTATTATTTTCATCACAATCAAGAACACAACTTTAACGTAATGGACGAGACCATATCCCTTTGTAATTTATTGTTATTTATTTATTTATTTGTCATCTCCATTATTTTCCTGATGCTGCTAATTAGATCATTATTTTAACTGAGTAATATTTTACTTGATATTTTTATGTTACTTTATTGCATCAATGAATAGTACGGTCATTAAATAACTTTCATTTAAATGAGACATAATTTTAATTTATACAGTCCTAAAATAGGCTTCACATTTTTAAGGCAAAATATTTGTTTAATTGTTTACTCTATTAAGATGTTTTGCATTGTGATTTATTTATTTATTTATTTATCATGCGCATTCGATGGTAATATTTCATTGCATCAACATTATGATGCTAATAAATCATTTGTATATAAATCAGACTACATTAAAGACATGCATAAATAGATAAAAAGTTAGATAATATGTCATTGCTTTTAGTGATGTTTTAGGTTTGGTTTTACATTACAGCAATGAGAGTGAAAATGTGCATTAAAATAATGTCACAATGTAAAATAATAAGGTCGTAAATATGCTTCATATTTCAAGAAATTATTATTTAATTGTGTTTCTTTAGACTAAGATGTTTTGCATCGTGGCACTATTTTACTCCGTGACACAAACAGTTGTGTTGTTTTGCTCCAGAAAACATCTTCAGAGCAATTTCCGGCGCTTTATGCGAGTGTGATTTGCTCTGTTCCTCATGTGAGGTTGAAGATGAGGAGGAAATGGCTTTGACCAGGAGCTGAAATTCTCCAGACAGGCCGGATTGTTTGCTCTCGCCTAAAAATGAGCAAACGAACTGTTTTAAGCACTTTTTTTGAGGTTAAGAAGATCCTCAGACCCAGCGAGGGTGAGTGACAGCAGGACTGATTGCTTTTAAGAGTCTCACTGTCGACCCAAACCAGATCTGCTCCTGCTCAGCGCTTTCTTAACGCCAGCAGTGTGATGTGAATCTGGTCATGTGCTACTTTTATGGCTTACAACACTCGTCACCAGTGGTGTGTGAAGTACCTGAAAGCCATACTCAGATCTCAGAGGAAAGTCATAACTCGGATATTTTCTAATCTGCCTGTGGATTGAGTTCACTGTTTTGTTCAAATAAAGGCAAAGGCTTTTCATTAGCATGCGACTGACAGCTGAAGTGTGTTTCTGACTCTCCTGCATCCCTGTGCATTGAAATATTTCATTGCCGCATTGTTTTACATTTGCATAATTCCATACAGTATGTGGATTGTCGTGCATAATTAATATGCGTCAGATTTCTGCCTGAGCGACTGTGAAGGACCCTCAGTTTAGTCAGACCAGCAGAAGCCAGGAGAATTAGACAAGCAAACTGAAAGCATAAAAGCTTTGAGGATAGAGATCTTTATTTAGCCACAGTCTTCTACGTTATGTGGTATATCGTTTATTCTCACCAAGCAGGTTTCTAATATTTGGAGAAAGTATCTGTTAGCATTCACATTCATATCAATGACTAACAAAGATTTATTTTAGGAAAAGTCTGCCATTATATTATGGCTCAAGCTCACATGCTATAAAAATAAGTCAATTAGAATTGAATAAAAAATGAAGGTGTTTAATTATAATAATAAAGAAATTGCGATTAGGCTTTGTGCAATTATCAAATCACAAAAGCTGTGATTTAATTAAATAAATGTCATCAAAATAACAGTTTGATTTATTTTTTGAAAATGAAAAAAATTAGACATATTAATCCTCCTTATTTTGTTTTTATTAAATATTTTGTATTTTCTATTGTAATAAAAATAAAAAATAATTATTATTATCATATAGCCATAAATCATATATAATTGCAAAATGTTGGCCAAAATTTGTCGGATTTTGTTTTAAAATAGCATTTTATATAGCGATTACAAATTTGCAATTTTTTCTTCTCCAAATCATAAATCCCTAATGCAAACAATAATTGTCTATTCCTGACATGTTGTTGATTTCGGTCATGTTTTTTGTCTCTGTTGTTGGGATGAGTTAAGATGAACAAATATAACAATGACTATAACGATAACTAAGTTATAGCTGTTATATTTTTTAGCAATGATACCTGAAAGGGAATAAATGAAGAGATGCAACTTCTCTGAGAAGGTTTCTGCATGCTGTGACTTTCAAGAAGTTGCATCTCATCTGCTTTAAAGCATTTAGGCACTGCTTCTTTAGCCAAAATTAGAATAGAAACGCAATTTCTGAACAAATATTTTTGAAGATTATTTGATGCAATTTTTTTAACTCAGCATTAGAGACATACAAGTTCACAAACAATGCCAGAAGTGGTTACAGTCCACAGTGCAGATGTATGAATTAGAGTTAATATATGGAGCACAGGTGTAGAATATTTGCCTAAATAGATTATGTTGTAATACTATAGGTCATATTGCAATTCTCGTGATCTGCTTTGAGACTGAAATAGGAAACAAGGTGGATTTTTGTTGGATTTAAGATCCAGTTCTCCAGCATGTATTTCTGTCATAGAGCCTAGATGTGATTTCCTAACTGGGTCGAGGAAGGAACGATCGCTCTCTCTCTCTCTCTCTCTCTCTCTCAGAGACAGAAATCAATGCTAGCTCTCTGGTGAGGACTCAGTGCCGATAGCTCGATTCGGATTCAGCTAAGCTTTTCAAGCAGAATAATGCTACAAGACCTCACATTGATAGATCAGCGCTGGTCTTTGCTCAGTGACTTCAGTTCATCTCAACAGATGAAGCTCAGATATGAAGGGAACAGCTCCAGTTCACTACACGAACATAAAGCAATGAGCCATCAGAAAGTGGCCAACCAGAGTTCACTTTGTTTTTTATGTATGATATTGCAAGTAAATTTCATAATCACATACAAAGAACACTCTAAATTAAATGTGAAATTTTGAAGTAGAAAACTTAATGTTTTGAAAAACTTTGAGGGGGAAAAAATCATTTGAGGCTTTGATTTGAATAGAATAATACTATAACATCAAAATCTGACTAATGCGATCTCATTTTAGAAGCATAACTATGCTTTTTGTAATATTAAATAACATATTATGTACTCTGCGATTGAATGCTTCCCGTCTTTTCTTATTTGCTCTTTTCCCGTCATCATTGAACACACTCCGTTGCACTTCTTTGCTGTAATGTGCTCTTGTTGCTGGAAATTGTTCTAATTTCACCGTGAGATTAGATTTGTGCCGCAACAAACAGGGTCTGATGCATTATATATTTATAGAATTTATTCTCATCTAAAGCAGACAAATTAGGATCACGGAGGGGAAGCTGGTTATTATTGTGCTCTTATTTGTGTTTTCTCCGCTGTCACACTATTTGTTCACTGAAAAGTGTACAGATAAAAGAACAATACATATAGACGTTAGTCAGCCATTTTTTTTGACTGAAATATTTATATTTTAAGTTAAAATATAGTTATATCAAGTTATTCATAAATCATAAATGAAAGTAAAATATCTGAATAAAATGCACTGGAGGACATTTTTGAATGGGGACAACGAGTGAATCACTGAATCAGTGTTGAATCACTTTGAAATGGACAATTTCTGATTCACAGAAATGATTCAATCTTTAATAACATGTTTATGATTAAGTTCAAATGAGACCACTACGAAATCTCAGATTTGGTTTTGTGTAAAATGAAACCGATATTTAATTGAACGTATCATGTATTTACTTTATTTATTTATTTTCGATGAGGGCCTTTGATTCAGTGAATCAGTGGCTCATTTACTCAGACAGTTCATTCAAGACAACTGATTTGTTTGGGTACAAAACACACGACTGTGTGAGTGAATCATTGAATTATTTACTCACCTCATTCAGCGATGAAAGAAGTGTCATTCAGGAACAAAACATATATGAAATCTCCAAATGGTCACTTCACAAATACTATTTGATCTTTAAAGAAATTTTCAGTGTTGGGCAGTAGCGTCGCTACAAGCAGCGAAGCTACTAGTTTAACTACATTTATCAGTAGCTTGGTCGTAGCTTCACTGCTTTCTGAATCAAATAGCTTTTCAGTAGCGAAGCTCTTTTTTTACCAAGTAGTGCGGTAGCTTCCACACAAGCTACATTTTCGCAAGCATTTCTGAAGCTCAAACCAGAGATGGGGACTCGAGTTTGAGACTCGGACTCGAGTGCGACTTAAGTCGCACAAACAGTGACTTCAGACTCGACTTGAGACTCGTCCTCGAAAGACTTCAGACTCGACTCGGACTCGAGCTCCGGGACTCGTGAACAATGTTAATTTTTAGTAAACGTCAGATGAGCTCGCTGTTAGAGTTGTGAAGTTCGCGAACGAACCGATTCTTTTGAACGGCTCATAAACATGAATGATGGGAGCCGAGTCACGGCTGGAGGGGAGCCGTTCTTTCTGTCGCTCTTTTTTCCTATGCGTGTTTCACACAGATGCACACAAATGAGCTCCTCCGCGAGACAGAACATTTATAGGGGGAGGGGGGCACCCAGCGCAGGCCAACCCTTTATAGCGTGATGATATTAGTTATTAGTTGTGCACGCATCCTTCACGTGAGTACTCCAGTGGAAAAAAACCTGCGTGCCTCTGTCATTGGGTAGGAGCGGAGCCATGACGTTTTGCACAGATATTCATTGCAGCCCACTTTGTTATTGTTCATTGACTTGAAGGGGCTGATGTCCTATTTGCAAAGTTTACAGTAGTAATAGTATGTAGACATTTCCATTTTATTTATTCTAATTTTATCTACTTTAAATATTTTTGGTTCTCTATCAAAATGTTCTTGTGTGATAACAATGTTCTTGTGTGGAAGTGTTTGTAGTAAAAGCTGTTATGCACAGAAATTCATTGCAGCCGGCTTTGTTTTTGATGTTTATTTGTGAATAGGTATTGTATGAATAACATAAGTCAGCGTAGCTTTGTTCATTCTTAAGCCAGACAAGAGGTGTGCAGCTATACAGCCAGGACAGACAGAAGGCCATTACTGAATACATAAATGCAAAATACAGATATTAACTTAAAAGTAAAGCATTCTTGGTGTTTTTGTCATGTTGCAATAGCCTGTTTACACTGATTATATACCAAAATCAAAGTTGATATTGTATGCTAATAGATAGAGCTGTCATAATAACATATTACATACTTTGAATTCCTTATATATAGCTATGCAGTGTTCTAAGCAGCTTGGATGGGTCGCTGTACGTGATGCAACATTTATTATAACCAGAGACTTAATATAATAAAGAGACTTGAGACTTGACTTGGACTCTAGCTCAGAGACTTGAGACTTGACTTGGACTCTAGCTCAGAGACTTGAGACTTGACTTGGACTCTAGCTCAGAGACTTGTGAGCATCTCTGGCTCAAACTCAAATCGGGAAATACAACTGCTAAGATCGCTGATCCTGGATCAGTAGTGACGCGACGGCGCCACTTCATCTTGTTCATGTTTACGGTGGATAGCAACCAACCATCTTTATGATGCATTACCGCCACCTTCTGCTCCGGATGGTACCACTCCTTGGCCAATCACGCAAAAAATGATTTGATGAAATGATGGCATAGGATGAGGTCGGAGAACAGTTAGTCCCGAGGAGTGAGTCGCCGTGGCCGTACCTCGACAAGTACATGACACTGACCGAGATAACAGAGAAAACATGTTTTCAGATGCTGCTTGTAAAAATTATCAGGGTCCCCCTTACGAAAGGAAAATATATTTACCAATATATTTCTTAAAATATATTGTGATATATTGTAATATATTATTTTCCCTTTTTATTTCTAATATTTTATATATTTGAATACATTTAATAATATATTGATTAAATTAAATTTATGCATTTAGCAGACGCTTTTATCCAAAGCGACTTACAGAGCATTTAGGCTATCAAATTTTACATATCATGTGTTCCCGGGGAATCGAACCCTCAACCTTGCGCTTGCTTGCAATTAATATATATATATAAGAATATATGCCTAATATATTACATGATATTTTCCAATATACTGCAATATATTTTTGTTTCATAAGGGCCAGCCTGGCCATTTTTTTTGTACTGTTTGGAGGTCTTGCATTTTGTTCTGCAAAGTCCTACAGTATATTAAGCATGCCCATGCAACAGGTGCATACACTTACTTGTGCGCAGATTGTTAATTACATGTATTTTGATAGTTTTTGTTGCCAAATTGATAAGGAACACAAAAAACTATTAAACTAAACAATTACACCTGCCTATCTGTTTGACTGACAGTTTTGAGCACTGAGATAGCATTGACTTGTAATAAAACATGTTCAACATAAAAATTTAATTTTAAAAGTAGCTTAGATGTAGCAAGCTACTGTTGATGTAGCTTAGCTTGCTACATTTCCCAGGGGGGTGGCTTCAGTGTAGTGAAGCTTCATTTACTGTAGAGTAACTGGTAGCTTAGCTCACTACATTTTCCAAGTAGCTTGCCCAACACTGGAAATGTTCGCTATTAAGTTAACATGAGAGCTGATGTTACTAACAGATTTGGTTTTGTAAAAATGAAACCGATATTGAAACGAATTAATCATTTGAACAGAGAAGAAAAATAAGAGCTTAATGTCTGTTCAGGTAAATGTCTGTGTGAATCTGACATACACGTGTCTTGCTCTTACTGAAGGTTAAACAAGGAAAAGTCTTGACCTCCAAAGAGATTCTGCTGAAACTTGACTCTTTACGGCAGGGACAGATGGTGCAGGTTTGTTCTGAAGCTCACCATCCGTGTGCTGAATGGATAATACTGATCAACCTCCAAATACAAGCAAACAACAGTCAAAGAAGCCCAAAACTACAGAAATATGTGACCTGCATGCTACCCTTTACTGTGCCCAATATAACTCTATACTTGGATAATGAGTAAGACACTGAGGTGTAACTGAACAAGCATAATTTAGTCTGGCTTTGATGCAGCATTGCGTCTTTACACTGAATTTTGGCATTTATATTGAAAAAAACTGAAACATGATTGTAAACTTTCAACAAAAGCTTGTGAAACACAGCCAACAAATGCACTAAGCAGTTTACACTGAATTTTGGCATTTATATTGAAAAAAACTGAAACATGATTGTAAACTTTCAACAAAAGCTTGTGAAACACAGCCAACAAATGCACTAAGCAGTGCTGTCATCAATCGCCCTGAACAGATGAAAGATCCTAGAACAAAGTTATGGCTTTCCTTAGTGGACATTCAAACTAATGTTTTATTGTGAATATGAGATTGAGTTGATAAATGAATGCTACCTACAGCTGAATCACAGTCATGCCAATATTCAGCCATATTCCATGTCTACTCGTGTGATAGTGTTCCAGCATGCATTGTATTGTGTGTGTGTGTGTATGTGTGTGTGTGTGTGTGTGTGTATATATATATATATATATATATATATATATATATATATATATATACATACATACATACATACATACATACATACATATATATATATATGTGTGTGTGTGTGTGTGTGTGTGTGTGTGTGTGTGTGTGTGTATATATATATATTAGTGCTGTCAAAATTAGCGCGTTAACACATTCGATTAATTTGAAATATTTAACGCGTTAAAAAAAAATAACGCAATTAATGCGGTTGCAGTTTTTTTTATTTCCAGTTGTGGCCTATGTGTGTTCAACGTGCAAAGAAATATGGATAAGACCAAGGAAGGACTTTTAGACGGAAAGTTTCAGTATAAAACTCTGCCGGATTACTCTTCAGTCTGCCACAAGAAACATTACTCTTCATTCAGTCTGCCACAAGAAACAGCAACATTAAAATCATGAACTCAAATGTCATTGTTTAAAAAAAAAAAACAATGACTGTAACAGTGCGTAAATCAGACCTTTCTGTAACGCTAACGTTAATAAGCTTAATTGAAAATAACAAAATAATTGTGTAGCGGAGTATTTTTTGTACACAGTGCCGCGAACTGTCAATCACTCCTGTACGCGTGCATCACTGTCCTCCTCGCAGCTGCAGCAACTTGCGCTCTCTCCCTTCATCAAGCTTTAAAACAAAAAGGGGACAAAAAGATCATATTGTCTTTGTGCATAGGCTATAGATTAATTAGATAAATGAATATCTAAATTTGTGCCTTGCCGTCTACGGTATTTTTTTAGAACTTAGAAAAAAGATGCTGCAGCCAATGAGCAGCCAGCGGGGGCTGCAGGACGACTCAACCTCCGCAGACAGTTTTTAATGTTTATCAGACAATAAATACTCAAGATTTTGCTTTAGTATAACTCACAACGAGTTTCACACACCTTCTCCGGCCACGTTGAGTTGTTGACACTTAACAGTGGGAAAAGCGACACATGCGCTATTCACTTGTATAACTTAAGGGTGAATGGGTAATGTAGTTTCTGCTCTGGGTGGGATGAATTAGGAAGCTTGCATTGTGAAAGGCGCTCTGAAAATCGGCAGTGCAGGTAAAAGATTAAAACCTGTATTAAAACAGATGTCCAAATGAGCGTACCGGTACGCTACAAGCACGTTCTGGGCGCACGGAGAGGTGGCGGTACGCTCAAGAGCTATATTTGGAAGTGGCAGTACTGAGTACCTGTGCGTACCGGCCCACTTAAAGCACTGGCAATGACTATACTTTTGAATTTTTTTGCAGTCCACTTAGAATTCAACATGGAAATCATTTTTGTTATTTATTGGCATTGATTGTTTTGAAATTCAAATGGTACTTACATGCCTGTGTTTTTATTTCTGTAATAAATATGGCTTTCAAGCCAACAGTTAATTTGGAGGATATTGATGGTTTATTGCAGGTATGTTGTTTACATGAGAAAATCTGTGTTACAAGTTAAACAAAAATTCCAATAAACAATCATATTTTGAATTTAAATAGTTTCTTTGTCTTGAGTTTACATTAATTATTTACATTTACATATCAAAAAAGTTTCAGTCTTTTAATTGCGATTAATCGCGATTAATCGCGATTAATTTTAAAAAATTGTGCGATTAATTAGTTAATTTTTTTTAATCGATTGACAGCACTAATATATATATATATATATATATATATATATATATATATATATATATATATATATATATATATATATTGGTTCATTCATTACTTTAAATGAATAAGTAAACTCCTGAAAAACCTTTGCTTTCTGTTGTTGTACTTTCATAAATTCTTGTTGTTTTTTACAGCGTGATATTAGTCTGTAATAACAACAACTTTGCTTTGGATTGAAAATGAAGAGCAGACACCCTCTGTGAATACAAAAGAAGAGCTCAAACATTTTCTGGATAATATTTAACTTCATGCCAGCAGTGCCAGCAATGAAACTAGCAAGAAAGCAGTCCCATAGGGCAGTAAAATCACAAATGAGATCTCTTTAAAGGAGATGTGTGTCAATTTTTGGATGATAAAATACTTTCTATTTTCCAAGCTTCACCTTCAGAGATGGCTGTGAGTAGGACATGCGTCTGCTGATTTCCTTAAGAATTATTAACACTGAGACTCAATCATATTTGCTCAATAACATTTGCTCTGTTTGTAACAATAACAATAACTCTGCTCTTTTGTACATTCACCTTAATGCAGTAACATTTCCTTAACCAGTGATGAGAGATCGGGATTGGACTGTTTGTCTAACTGATACTTAGCTTTTGGTATTGAATGCATTTCTAAAGAACATTTCTCTCATTTTGCATTGAATTGCTTTCTATTTGATGCTGCCTTTTTCTTTTTGATGATAATTTAGCAAAAAACAAATAAAGTGTCTTGAAGGCTGTTTGAAAACCTCTTTAATGTCGGGAACGTTATTGTCTTTGTATGTAGATCACTGTATTTTGGAGCAGAACACTATTGTCCAGAGTTGGTGTAGGGACCTAGGAGAGATTCAGCAGGATGGTATAGCACTGATTAAAATGAGTTCAATCACAGAGTGCCTCTCTGAAGCATTTCTGGTCATTTATAAGTTGCTGAAATGGGCTGTCAGTAGGATGGCTGGAGCAGTGGCAGGGCTCAATGTGAAGGACTTCTTCTAATGGCCTGATTGGTCCAGTGGTTAAAATTTTTGCTTGCCCTCCCAATATTTTCACTGGCAATATTTGCTGTTATCATTGTTTTTGACCCAAGGTATATTTTATTCTAAAAGACCAATTTTAGGTTTGTAAACATTCAGGATGCGCACCCATCATGGTTGCAGAAAATCCCGGGAGCGAATAGCCTTTACGGATAGAGAATTACACGGATACAGTATGAAATCGTTAGGTTTAAAAAGATTGCCGATTATACTGATTAGATGTCATTTTCAAAATGTTCTCTGCATGTTACAAGAGCTTGTCACTCAGTGATAAGCACTGTTATTCAATGAAATTGACATTAGATAGTGGGATAGTCTTACAGATCCCCAACAGGGTTGAGGTTTTTTGTGTGCGGAGACTATCTAGTGGCAGGTTTTCAACTGGAATACAAAAATAATAATAAAAATGTAATTTGATTTTATATTTCAAGATTCTGACTTTATTCTTGCAGTTCCGAGATTATATCTCACGATTCTAATAAGGAAAAACAACTCGTCATTCTCTCTTTTCCCGTCAGCTCTTCGTTTTTTTCCCCCTAAGAATTGACAAACTCAACTCAATCTATTTTTGACTGAAGTCGAGTTATAAAGTCTGAATTTGGATATTTAAACTTGCATTTGCAAGGAAAGTCAGAGTCAGAATTGTGAGATAAAATAAATAAATGTTATGTAAAAATGTTAATATTAAGGTTTGTAGGGCTAATAAAATACATCATTGAATAGCAAATGTGAATATTATGTAAACCTATTGTTTAAATCAAATGTTTGCTTTAAAAGAAGAGTAATCATAGCAGTTTTCATCCAAAATATGTCAATTTAAACCTGTCGTTTCGACAGTATTCTATAAAAATTATTTGCATTCTGATCTTAAAACCAAAAGGCACAAAAAATATTTTTTTTCTCTTATTCCATGGATTTTACCCATTTACCTCCACTTGTTCCCAGTGTTTTTCTGCAGCCACTATGGGCGCGCAGCTGCAAGTGACGTAACTGTGATGTCTACTCTGAATTGGTCTATAGATAAGCTTATTTGACACCAACATTTTAAATACCAATTAAATTTGACAGTAATACAGTGTTTCCTTGGTCACCGCTGTAAACAAAGCAGCCTTGTGCTTATTAACACTTATTAGATGCATTATACAGAGGCAAAATGAAAAGCCATGTAAACTTTTCTGAAAACAGTCAGTTCTCTTCAAAGATACATTTATATAAACCCCTACCCCAAATTCAGTATTTAGGGTTTTCTTTAAATATTTTGTGCACTGTGACCAGTGCCTGCTACTGAGTTGTCTTTTTTGTCTTGCTTGGATGCCTTAAAATTGCTGTATTTTTTTAATTCGCAAGGCTTAAACCTCATGCAAATAATCAACTTTGCTGATGATTGGCTATCATTATATATCCTGAAGGCCCAAGAAGCACATGCGGGTGAGATACAGAAAGACTATGACACTGACAGCTCTGATAGATGACTTGAAAATGAAGTGCTTTTGATGATGAACTTTGAATGGAATAATCACTGACTCATTATTTAGAAATGACATCATTAAACACTCAGATAATGGACATCAGAATGTATTTGATTGTACTTTAAATCTGCCAGAGAGAAGAATAATATGTTGAATAATGAATCTGTGCACAGTTTTATAATTCATCTGCATAGAAGAACATGAGCGTATTAAAAAGTAAAAAAAAAAAAAAAAAAAACATGATGGTAAAAATGCCTACAGCATTGCTTATTTCATGTGTTTGAAGGAAGCAGGATATGGGGGTGGGGATAGTATGCAAATGTGGTGATAGATTTCAAACTACAGTGCAAGTTTCAGTTATTAATTTTCCAGATACTTTTATCTAAAGTGGTTTACAAATCAGAAACACAACACCAAAATCTGTTCATTCTAGGGAGAAAATGAGACGTACCATGATGCAACATTCTGGAAGGTTCCTAATGAGCCTAATGATTTAGTAGATGTTTTATGTATTTATTTAAATATTAAGAAAAGTAGCAAGATGAATATTCATTTGGGATTTTTGGGTAACCTCTATGTTTTTATGCAGACATCTCCAGGGTACATTTTGAAGTGATAGGTAAGTCAGAGCTCTAGGGGACAGATGGGATTTTAGTGCTCTGTTTAACAGCACAATAGTGGCAAAGATTCACCTTCGCAATGCAAAGTATAAAGGCAGAGTCTCAACAGATCTGTGAAATCTCTCAGGGATATCACAACTGCTTTTTTTAGCAGGATTTCCATACTGTTAAGATCACCTACAGAGTTTTGTCAAGCTTGTTTTTTTTAACAATAATGCAAAACGTTCAAAATTTTGTAAGTGCACTGAAAGTTTCAACAAGCCTTTGTTGAAAAAAAATAGCAAAACGGCAACTTTCCAACTCTTTTTTGGCTGCCCAAAAACTATTTGACACAATCCTATTTGTCAGGTTTACAACAACTTTGTCAACATGAGAAGTTTAGCCAGTAAAATGTGTGAGTAATATTAGACTTTGTCTGGGTAAACTAGTCACTTTCCAGGAAGAGCGCTTATTAGCAGTAGTCCTGCCTGTAGTTTCTGAGATATCCATTTAGGCATCTCTTACTCGTCAGGTATGTTTGGTCTAAATAATAACTATTCTGACTTAAGTCATTGTCTCATTGCTGGTCAACCTGGACCACAGTTCAGTGGGAGGGTGAAGAATTGTATTTACTCACAGTTTGTTGTGGTGGTTTTCCATGTGTATGGCATACCAAATCCTTTAAATCAACAGATTCAGAAACTAATTCTAGTGTTAAAATCTCAAAGTAATAAAAAAAAAAAAAAAATTCTTCTATGGCAAAACAAACAGCAAAATAAAAGATGATTTCAGCGTGTTCTCTGTTGACATTGAAGATTTTGGTGGACTGTCCTTGAAACATCTCCTTCACGCTCAGCCATAGGATGTGACAATTTTCTGAAACACCAAGGACCCTGCTGATGCCGAAAGAAGGGGTGTAAAACAATGAAAATGCTGGTGTTTTAGTAAATAGATGTAGTACAGGCTGAGATGTTTGGCATCTCCAACATGTCCATACTTAGATTTTATTTTTAAATAAAATAACTAGAATGTTGAAGGGCAAAATATAAATTAAGAAAAAAAAAAAGTTTAAACCCTATTTTAAATAATTTATTTTAAATCATTCTTCAAAAGCATGGTTGCTAACTGCTAGAGTGACTCCAGCAGAAGATGTTGAATGCTATCTGTGAAGATGTCATTTTGACTTATAGCCTACTAAGCAGCTTTGCATTGATGCAGCATTCAAATTCTGCCTTGCATACCCAAAAGAATCCATATCAGGCATGCAAATGAAGTAGGAACTTGTTTAGAAATGTATACTGTAACCTCAGACCCTGAAGGCCTGTTCATAATGTCATAATCAATCAGTGTATCAGTATATTGAAACAAAACTTGGTGTGTGTTGTAACAACTATGTTCAGAGGCTACCTGCAGAGTTTTGGTTCAGTACCACCTAGTGCTCTGACCCTGGACCACAAAACCAGTCATAAGGGTCAGTTTCACGAAATTGAGATTTATTCAGCTCCAGAAAGCTGAATAAACAAGCTTTTCCATTGATGTATGGTTTGTTAGGATAGAACAATATTTGACCGAGATTCAACTATTTGAAAATCTGGAATCTGAGGGTGGAAAAAATTTAAATACTGTGAAAATCACCTTTAAAATTGTTCAAATGAATTCTTAGCAATGTATATTACTAATAAAAAAATAGGTTTAAATATATTTGCAGTATGAAGTGTATAAAATATCTTAATATCCTAATGATTTTTGTCATAAAAATAAAAATCGATCATTTGTTTTTTTGGCTTTTGCTAAAAATATACCCCAGTGACTTAAGACTGGCTTTGTGCTCAAGGGTCACAAATGGCTGTTTTTGATTATGACTTATGAACAGTTTGGCCAAAGATCACTAGTCTGGATTCACCGCAGCATATGGAGTGAACAATTCCAATTTTCCCATAACAGCCATATTGGTTGTCCGCCATTTTCGATTTTGTCTTAAAATACCAAATTTCATGAACACACTGG
>NW_020525893.1:175000-192500 GCF_003368295.1 Carassius auratus
TTTATATCTTAATATATTCCAGTTAATGCTTATTTCCTGTGTATGTAATAATAATAATAATAATTTGCTTTAGTTAACAATAACAACTCCTCCTCCAACTCGAAGGAGAGTCAGCTGTGAGTTTTTCCAGGTTACTGCTCAGAAGCTTGCTATTGTTGAAATTGTAGGGTTTTATTGTAAATCCAGGATGAACCTTGTGAAGATCTTAAAATGACAAAACATTCTCCCCTCTGTTACTTTTAGCAGCTTTTGTTTCTCTGCGGATGTGAAGCACGTGCAGAATGAATTGAGAAACTGACTGCAGTGGAGCATGAGAACTGGAGAAAGTGTTTGGGAATTACACTGAGTCACAGCTAAGCGTGGGCCGGAGCGTCTCCCTCCCCTGTAATTACACTCGTGATGGTGTGATGCTCAGTGTGTGGGTCCATCTTTAATAGTGAAGGTGTTGTTGGCAGAAGCCAGCTGAGACATACAATACACGCTGAATATTTCATAGCATATTTTCCTCCTGCTTGCTGCTCAGAAACACACGTCAGCAGAAATGCTGTAAATAGTCTTTCCTTTTAGAAGGACAGTGGATGCAGGGATTGTTCTGTCGTGTTTTTCATTTAACTAGGATCATTTCCCAGGTGTAAACTTAGAGAGAGGACATCTAGCCGTGTCTCGTTTAGAAATTCAAAAGAGATTAGGCTGTAAATGTAAGTTTATGTCAGTATATTCATACTGTTTGTCAACTCATACAGTATGTGAAATTCACTCGCCCTCGGGCCACGTGGGAACAGATTTGGAGAAATATAGCATTGCATCAAACACTGTTTATGAGCCAAAACAGTTCTAAACAAATATTTGGATAGATGTTTATGTGGGAGACAACAGGAAGATAGGGACGTTATTATGGATTATAGACTCAAATTTTAGCCAGAAGGAACGGTTTAAGGTTAAAACACATTGATGATGCATTTGTTTGTTACAAACACACAGTTTGTTCTTCTCCAGATGTTAACTGATGGACTGGAGTACTGTGGATTACTTGAGGATTATTGTGATGTTTTTATCAGCTGTTTGGACTCTCATTCTGACGGCACCCATTCACTGCAGAGCGTCCAATGCTGAGCAACAGACGCAATTCTACATTTCTCCAAATCTGATGAAGAAACAAACTCTTGTACATCTTGGATGTCCTGAGTGGGAGGGAAAATAATGCTGTAATACATGTAATATATATATATATATATATATTGTATTTTCGTTTTGTTTGATTTTGGACTGAACTTTAACAGGGAACTATTCTTTGATCTAAAATGAGTGAATTTATATTTTTAAATTCAATTCTGTGGTGTATTGTTTGTGCTTTGTTGGCTTGCATGCCAAATATCTGATGTGAAAGAGAAGGAGAATGCTGCAATTGCAGTTTCATGAACGTGGCGTCATCATCTGGCTGAAGTAATGTGTTTCCATTGGCTGTTTGTTTGCAATGAGATGATATTTTCCATCCATTTTTTGCTATTGAAACATATGAGCACTGGAGTTTGCATGTGTGTGTGTGTGTGAGTGTGCAATGCAGGGGAGATGTTGGTAGAAGCTATAAAGTTCTGGGAGGAAAATATATATCCTCATTCTCACTAGCAGATAAAAACGTCCTCTGAGAGCAGTCAGCCAAATGAATGATTTCCATCAAATACTTGCCTTTCCTTTATCTCCAGCGTCCTAATGTAAGACATTCCCTTTTGTGCGCAGGGGACAGAGGCTTGATTAACGTTTCTTATCATCCCTAAACGGCAATGACTGCTGCAAGATCTGCTCTAAATAATGGATATACTGCAATATTTTCAATTAATTTTAAACGATTTCATGCCTACTTGAGCTAAATTGCTCTGAAATACCTCTCCTAGGTATTTCATAATACTCAATGTTTGCTTAGTTTTTAAAGTCAACATGAAGTCAAAATATACGCTGTTCACTTTAAAATTCATTCCTAGTCTTACAGTATATTGAATAATTAATCAATGCATGTTAACACAAAATGAGAAAGACTTTTATTTTCTCATTAAATATCCTTGTATAAAAAATGTGAATGCTGTTTCATGTTGACAAACTCAAGCAGATTTTTGTGCATCTAACACATGATCTGGACTGACTGATTAAAGCAATAAGCCTCAGAAAGTATCTGCGTTAGTTTTACTATGGTTAAGTGTTTAGGCAAAGCATATATTGATATCTGGGTGAAACTGTGGTGGACAGTCCATAAAACTTTTCAGATATGCATTTGATGAGAGAAGCTGTTTATCTCAGCTTTTTTTAGGGATGTACACTTTGGGCCCTATCTTGCACCCAGCGCAATTGACTTTGTACACCGACGCATGTGTCATTCCTATTTTGCACGCGCGCATAGCGCGCTTTTCCCTCCACAGAAGCACGTCGCTAAACTAGTGAATGAACTTGCGCTCCCTGGGCGGTTCAGCGCAAAAAAGGAGGCGTGTTCCGGCGCAAACAATCCCTGGTGCTATTTTGCTGTTCCATTAAACAATTGCGCCACTGACCAGAAAAAACCTAGTCTAAAGTCAGTGGCGCGTTGCGCATTGTTCATTATGCTATTTTAAGGGCGCATGCTTGACCATAATGTATAGCGTGCACAACGCGCATACACTTTGCTCATGTAATCTACACAGATGCAACAGTTATTTTTGCAAATCATAAATTGTTACACTAAAAAAATATTAACACATGAGATGACGGAAATCATTGTGGTGTGACACGAAGATGTGAAAAAATAGGCATAAATCTAGCTTACAAATTATTCAGGCTAATTATTCTCCCATCCCCATACAACACAACTTCTCTGTCTTTCACTGCTCTTACAAAAACATCAGTCTCCTCGGCTGTGAACCGCTCCTGGCGTGCGCCTGGTAAATACGCCATAATAATAGCAATCCATAATGGAACTTGCGCACCTGCTTTTAAAGGGAATGTTGGATGACGCTCTGATTGGTTTATTTCACGTTACGCCCAAACCACACCTATGAATAATGAAGCTACTTCAGACCAACCCATTTTAGATTTGCGCCGGGCGCAAGAGCCATTTATCCCGCCGGGAAAATAGCAACAGCGCCGAGACCCGCCCACAAAGTTACTTGCGCTTTGCGCTTTGACACTTGCGTTTCAGATCGTTGAAATAGGGCCCTTTATGTTGAAATGAAATCAATATAGCTGCAATACGGCTTTTTTCTCTCCATGCATTTTCTCACAAAACAAAATTGTTCTACATTTACTCATTCTTTCCAAACATAGCTATTAAGGCCACCTGTTCCCATTCAAGTCAAATTTATTTATTTTATTTATTTATCTTGCAACATATGTTGCAGAAAAAGTAATTCAATTCAATTAAATTCCAGTTTTTTTGTATAGCGCTTTTTACAATACAAATCGTTACAAAGCAACTTTACAGAAAATTACATTTCTACAATATTTAGTAGTAGCTTATAAGTGGTGACTTTCAGTTTGTGCACGTATGACAGAATTTTTCTGAAAAACTAATACAAGATGTAGTCGGCCAGACGATGAACATTATTAACAGCAATTATTATATGATGCAGTCACATTTGTAGCAATATTTGTTAGTTCTGTTTGTTGATTCAGGGTTAGCATCATCTGAGGTCCTCTGAGGGTCAGCATCATCTATTCTCAGGTGTTCTGGATCCAGACTGGAGCTTGTGTAAATCAATTTAAGAGATACATTATTTGAATGCTTGGTGAAAGAGATGCGCTTTTAATCTAGATTTAAACAGAGAGTGTGTCTGAACCCCGAACATCATCAAGAAGGCTATTCCAGAGTTTAGGAGCCAAATGTGAAAAAAACTTTGGACTTTGCTATTCTAGGAACTACCAAAAGTCCAGCGTTTTGTGACCTTAGGGTGCGTGATGGGTTGTAACGTGGTAGAAGGCTAGTTAGGTACGCAGGAGCTAAACCATTTAGGGCCTTATAGGTAAGTAATGATAATTTGTAACTGATACAGAACTTAATAGGTAGCCAGTGCAGAGACTGTAAAATTGGGGTAATATGATCATATTTTCTTGACCTCGTAAGGACTCTAGCTGCTGCATTTTGGACGACCTGTAGCTTGTTTATTGAAGAAGCAGGACAACCACCTAGAAGTGCATTACAATAGTCCAGTCTAGAGGTCATGAATGCATGAAATAGCTTTTCTAAATCAGAAACAGATAACATGTTTCGTAGCTTGGCAATGTTTCTAAGATGGAAGAATGCAGTTTTTGTAACATGGGAAATATGATTTTCAAAAGACAAGTTGCTGTCTAATATAACACCCAGATTTTGACTGTAGATGAAGTAACAGTACATCCGTCTAGTTGCAGATTGTAATCTACAAGATTCTGTGTACTGTTTTTTGGTCCAATAATTAATATCTCTGTATTATCTGAATTTAATGGGAGAAAATTATTGGTCATCCAATCTTTTACGTTTTTAACACACTCTGTTAGCTTAGCTAATTTAGAAGATGAATCTGGTCTCGTTGAGATATATAGCTGAGTATCATCAGCATAACAGTGGAAGCTAATCCCATATTTTCTAATAATATTACCAAGGGACAGCATGTATATTGAAAATAGAAGGGGGCCTAGGACGGATCCTTGTGGGACTCCATATTTTACTGATGATAAATGAGATGACTCCCCATGTAAATAAACAAAATGGTAGCGATCGGACAGGTAGGGTCTAAACCATCTTAGAGCCTGCCCTTGAATACCTGTATAGTTTTGTAATCGATCTATGAGTATGTCATGATCTATGGTGTCGAATGCAGCACTAAGATCAAGTAAAACTATCAATGAGATGCAGCATTGATCTGACGCAAAAAAAGTAAACATTACAACGTCATTTTTTATTTTAAGTAGGACTGTATTTCAGAATTAATCTCTAAATATAGACTCTTAGAAAAGTCAAAAGCAAAGCATAAGTTTCTAGTGTTTATTTTGTCCAATATGTTCTAATGATGCAACAGGAAGTGTACAAGTTTGACATTTGTATATATATATTTTTTTTGGATAGAAAGAAAAACGTCAATTTCAACGTCAGTTTTTTTATAATATTGTACAGCTCTACCGTAGACTCTTACATAAACACATGTAAGCATCTAGTGCTTGTTTTTGAACATGTTATGCAACAGGATGCCTAAAAGAAGCTTTTAAATTGCTAAAGCAAAGACACACTTTGTTAACTCTTTTGAGATAGAGGAAAGGCTGCACAAACCCTAACATGACCCCTGAACACAAGCAAATAGACCACCACACGAGAAATCTTCTGAACTCTAAAATATAATAGAGAACAAGAGAGAGAGTTATAGGAGCATACGTCAGCACTGAAGACACCAGCATGATCTGAATGATCCGGAAAGCCCTGACTTTATCCCGGTTCACTCCATCTCTCTTCTTGACATCATCACCAGGTCGAGGACGCTTCAGAGCCTTCAGGACCATCAAGCAGCTGAACACTTCCATAATTAGAAAAGCCAAGTATTGTGGCATAAGTAATACGTACATGTCAACGAGTCCAAGTTTAACTATCAAGCTTGAGCTAATGATCAGAATCCATCCGATGACGGCTATGGTGATCCTGTATTTCATGGGCTTGAGCTTCAGGAAGGTCAGAGGATGGAGAACCCCTAAGTATCGCTCCACACAGATGCAGGTTTGAAACAAGGGACGGCCGAGCAGCAAGATCATTCCAAAACTGACCGTTACATACTTACAGTTAGGACAGTTAAAGAAATATTGTTTGATTACCAAGGGGAAGCAGAAGTTGAAGATGACCTCAACGACTGAAGTGTTGAAAACGAAGTCTTCGAGGGAATGTCCTCGGATCATTTCTTTCATGCTCAGCCACATGATGTAACAGTTTGCTGGGAAGCCAAGAACCAGGTTGGTGCTGAAGGAGAAGGCGACAAATTCGTATGGCAAGTTGTGGCATTCGCTGGAGTTCCTTGCGAAAATGGACAGCCGGCAGGTTGAAATGTTTGTTGCAGCCGTCATGATCGCACCTAGATGTTTGGAAGTTGAGTGAAGGCAGAAGGGAAGGTTCATTAGGGCAGCATCAAGGATGCTTTAAAAACCACGTTGAAGAGACATTAAAACATCTCAAATTAAAACGCTACCTCACAAGAGCAACCCTGCTGGATGATGCACGAACGAATGAATGTGGTTTATTGCTGATGCTACAGATCTCTGCTATATAGTTTTGATTTGGTGACTTACTTAGTTTTGCATTCATATCTATGAAGCGTCATCTCAGCTTGTGAAATGCTATTGTAGGCATGCAAATAAAATATAATTGTGATAAATAACCTCTTAAATAAGAAACCTAGCAAATGGTTTGTTATGATGAAAATGTAAATAGTTGCTCCATGCAAAACGTGCTGCTGCTTTGCTAGGGTGGTGTGGGGCATTGTCAGAAATATATGCCTGAAATAGATTGAGTAGTATGCTATTCAAAGTTCAGCCATAGCTTCGGTATTCTAATGTTGCTAGCTGGTTGTAAGTCAAGACCCCACACCCACATATTCAGGTCCTCTGGATACAATCCGGGTCCCTCCTTCAGTGGAAGTCTGTGGGATTTTACACAAGCGAGAGTTTGAAGCCACACCTGACAGCTCTGGGTCAGTTTATCTTTTGTGAGTTCATGTGAGTTCATTCTGCAGCTGTGTTGCTTCTGTTCTGTTTTGAAAAATTAGCACTCCAAGAGTGTACAAGTGTTGATTTGTTACATATTGTGTGTGCGTGTAGGCAACATCTGGTTTTCTGTGGTTTTTTTGTTTTTTTTTGATAATACACAAAACACAGGAATAGTTGAAAATATTTTACATTTATTTACAGTATTATCACAGAAATATGTTTCATTATTTGATGAAAAAAAAATGATTTGTGTTTCTGCTGAAACACAAAGAAATGGACGTTGATCTGTTTTATAACACGCATCTCAACACTGCAGGACAGATCATCAAAGATACAGTCTGCTTAAACATACTCTACTCCTGAACCAAATTATAATTATCATCCACAAAGATGCTGAACGCTTGGAGGCTTCAAAGGACAGGAAGTGACATGACAGTTTAGACGCCTCTGGTCCTCTGATCCGCTCGTGGGCTGAAGTACTCAAGGACTGTGACAGGATGCAGTGTGTCAGAGAGCTCTTATATGATCACCGGAAGAATATCATTATTTAATATCACATATTTCTGTGATTAGCCAGGAGAAAAGATAGCAGAGGATAATGCAGTCAAGGCTCTTGAGTTGTTAAAGGTGTTTGGAACACTGAGTTCTGAAGGATGTCACTAAAAAGATTCCCTTTTTTTTTTTGTTGAACACAAGACTGAAGGATGGCTAGTTTCATTAAACAGGTTGCCAATGGTCAGCAGACCACTATATGGTATATGAGTAATTTCTTAATCATTTTAACAGTATATTTTACAATAAAGTAGGTTGTCTTCCTGGAAATTAAAGAAAAAATGTCCCATCAAATTATGTTTTTATTTTTTATAAAATAAAATAAAAACTATTGACAACTATTCAAAAATGCATTTAATTTCATTTAATTTAATTTAATTTAATTTAATTTCATTATTTTTTTATTACATTTTTTAGCTGTTGAAAGTTCTTCTTTATTTTTATAAAATGTATTGGTTCTTCTTTCTTTATTCTTTTTACATTTAACTACATTTTTTAATTTATTTTAATTTATTTGTAATTTATTTAATTTGTATTATAGTGCATATTTAGCCATAAACTGATTCTTTTCAGCAGGTGCATGTAAATGAAAACTGGATTTAAATAATACAATTATATATACAATTATATATGTATATATAATGTTAATTGTTAAATATTTATTCAAAATGAATATTATAAAAAACTATATATTTATACACTGCACTGTACATAAAATATATAAAATAGAAACAAAAAATATATTATTTCATTTCTTGCATTAAACATTTTGAAGCTCAGTGCAAATTTGTTTTGAGCTATATATTTGATATTATGCAAAGGCTGTGAAACACTTTCAGACGTCCAGAGCCGATCCACACACAGATCCTGAGTCATCAGCCTCACGGGGACGTGTGACATCTCTGTTTTTCTGTCAACTTCTCCTCCCGGTCCCCCGCTGCAGACGTGTGGAGCACGTAAATGGAGGCTTTTTTCGATCTGATCTCGTGGGGTTTGGTTGTTATGTCAGTGATGATCCGTGGAGCTCTGAGAGAAACAGAGAGAGGGAACGTCTGCCCCTGTGACAGTTAACCAACAGCCTCAGCCACTGCCAGTGTCTTCTCTCTTCAGTATTCGGAAATTAATCTTCAACTCATTTTATTCTAGATAAATGACACATCTTAAATTTAACCCTTTAACTGTCACTCACATTTTTTAACATAGACTGTATAGTGCACGATTTCAAAACTGAGATTTTAAGTTCTCAGTTGATATATCATTTCTGATGGTTTCTAAAATGTGATAGAGAAAAAGGTATTTTTTTTTAAACAAAGGTCAAAACTCCTGTTGTAATATAGATTTTTGAGGGTGCACTCTTGTCATAAATTGATCTATTACTTTTCCTACATAATCTTTTACAATTTTTTTTTATTTTTTACACAATTTAAAATGGGTTTTTTAATATTTTAACATTTTAACATTTTTTAAATGTATTCCTGTGCCAGTATTTAAGTAATAAAGTACTCAAAGCAAGGTTATTATAGTTAAAAATGAATAATAATAATAATAATTGTTTGTTCAAATAAATTAAACTTTAACTGAAATAAAATAAAATATAAAAAGCCTTAAACTTATTTAATTTCAACTAGTTGCCGACATTTCTTCCTGTTTTTACTTTATAATCAAATTTATGAATAATTAAAATTAAATAACTAAAATAAAACCAAAATACACACGTAAGTAAAGTAAAAACACAAGTAAAAACCTATTTAGACAATTAAAACCCAAAATGACTAAAACTTAACAAATTAACTTAGTAAATTCAACTAAAATGAAAACAGAAAATATATAAGAACACATTTAAAATATTAATACAACTATAATAGAATTTATACTAAAATAGTTTTTGAAAATGACAATAATAATAATTATATATAAAGCCATTCAAAAGTATCTGTTCATTTTTTTATATATATATATTTGTATTATAGTACAACTTTAGTACACTTTTTCAGCATGTAATAATTAAATTTGAAATGTCTAAAATAATAATTGTCAAATATATATAAAAAAATTATATTATAAATAATATGTATATATTTATTATATATTACATATAAAAAAAATCCAAATATTAGTTTTTTTGTGTAAATTCTATTATAATTTGTATTTATATTTTCAATAATAATAAAGAACCCCACTGAAGCTTTTTTTATTATTTTTCTTAGTTTTATTTCTGTGTCAGCAGAAGCTTCATATGAAACGTCAGCTGATGTTCAGTCTGTCCTCCTGTCCTTCACTGCTCAGGAAGCGGATGAAGCGTGATAAATGATCTCCTCCTTGTATTCGGGAGGTCACTCTCACTTCATGACACTGATTACTCGCATTAAGTGCTTGAAAACGGGTCATGGTGAGTCCAGAGAGATTCACAGACCTCATCCTGTCATCTGAAGAACAGCTCATAAAATACACATAAAAAGATATTTTTGTGGAAACTGAGATGCACTACAATTCAAATGTTTACAATACGTAAAATAATAATTATATCTATTTTATTAATCAAGGATGGATTAAATTGATCAAAAGTGACAGTTTAGAATGTTATGTTTAGAATGTTACAAAAGATTTAAATCTCAAATAAATACTGTTTTCTTCTTTTTACTTTCTATTCATCAAAGTGTAATGATGAGACAAAGACGTTCGGATCCATGTGCAGAACTTTAATGATGAGAATGGTCAGACAGGCAATGATCAGTAACGGCGTCAGGTATGTAGGGATAATCAGAATCGATAACAGAAACAAGCAGATGTCGGGGGCAGGCAGCAGAGAATCAGAGTCGGTATGAACAATCCAAAGGTAAGGTACAGAAGGAAAACACAAGGAAACCGCTCGGAAATGTCAGAATGGCTAAACAAGACTTCGCAGAGAGTGGGAGTCAGTGTGCTGCTTTTATGTGTGTGTAAATGAGGTGCAGGTGTGGCAAGGAAATTGTCTGAGGAATGATGTGCAGGTGTGGCAGGGTGATTGTGATGAAGAGACTCATGGGGAATGTAGTTCGGGTTTGGTGCAACAGATAAGAGGTGCTAGAGTCCGAGTGACATCTGGTGGTTGATGTGGAATGGTCCTGATTGGAGTGCCCTCTACTGAAGTTCATTTGCAATCCATCTAATGATCGTGACACAAAGAATCAAATATCTTAAAGTGTCCACAAAAGATCATGTGACACTGAAGACTGGAGAAATGATGCTGAAAATACCACTGTGCATCAAAGAAATAAATTATATTTAAACATTTATTCAGATAGAAAGCAGTTATTTTAAATAGTAAAAATATCTCACAATATTACTGTTTTTACTGTAGTTTTATTCAAACCAATAAACCTTTGGTGAGGAGAAGATATTGCTTACAAAAATATAAAAAAATCTTACTGGCTCCAAATTTTTGAACAGTTTAGTTTTAGATAGATAGATAGATAGATAGATAGATGGATAGATGGATGGATGGATGGATGGATAGATATTTTTCTTTAGCTCAGAAATCACTCTGAATGATTTATTTTTTAATCTAATCTAATCAATTAAAATTAAAAACGTATCCACTAATCACAATCATAATGATCATTTTATAAATAATCCATCTCTTAAATGGCTTTTATTTTTAGTTGATGTCATGCAGGTGGGTTATTGGTTAATGTTAACCAGTATCCAGGTTTTAGGTCATTGTTTTCAGCTGCTGTTGATCTTTATACAGTAGACAGAAAAACTGTGTTTGTATTGAGATGCTCTGGAAGCTGAAGCTGACCTTCATACGGGTCAGAAACGACGCACAACAGTGCTTCTTGTTCTAGAAAACACCTCCAAAGATATGCAGTAGATAGAGACAGGTGTCTGACTGTGTGTATGATCTGCTGTCAGGCACATTTTAATAAAGACCAAGATTTCAGTCCTTCATCGCTCAACAGAGGCTTGATGTGTGCGGTCAAGTCCTGGTGTCACCATAGGAAGACCCCCAAAAAACATTCTGACCTCAAATCAAACCTTTTTTTTGTTTGCAACACAATATAATATGTTAAGCAGCACAGGAATTGCACTGTGGTTAATAAATGAGGACAAAATCTTTGTGGGGGGTTATCTATTTGTTTAAACTATTTGTCACAACCTGAGAAGGTTGTGATTTATTGAATTTAGTTTATATTGAAATATATAATATAAATCAAATCAATTATAGTATTTATTCAAATTTCAAATATTTGGCTATAAGTACGTAAAAAATAGATGCAATAATAATAATACATAAATAAAAATATTTCTAAATGCATATTACTAGTAATTGAACAACATTTTTAAACAATATAACATATTAAATATATGTGTGTGTGTAAAATAGTAGAAGTAATAATAATTATAATAGATATATTTGTAAAGGTATATTATTAATAACCGAACCATGTTTTTATATTTATATACTGACATATTCGGTATATTTCTATAATGTGTATGTACATAATAAATTATATAATAACATTTTATAATAAATCACGTTATTTAAATGGTATACTTAATTATTTATAATAAATAATTATTTATTATATGTCATAATATTTTATACTTTTTTTGCAATTAACAAATACTAATTAGAATTTATATAATATATAAATATTACTTGTATATATCACAATATGTATATTTAGCAATTATAAATTGATAATATAATAATACATATAATTTAATTTATAATAATAAATTGTAATATATATAATTATATAATATATAAAATGTATAATTAAATAAAATAATTTATTAAAATGATGTAATATATAATTTATAAATAAAAATTATAATTTATAAAAAAAATGTACATTTAGTAATAAATTATAAATTGATTGCATAATATCTAAATTATATAATACTTTATTTAATACTGTATTTATTAAAATTGTGTATTAATATAATATATTACATAAATACTATGTTATGAATTGATTATAATTCATCTTTACATAATATATTATAAATAATTTTATATCATATTTATAATTTGTTCTAATTTATTATTAAATCATAAATGAAATATAAAAATTTAATTCGATCGAAGCACAATAGTTTCTCTAGTGAGAAACCTACTGTACTTCACCAATGCAAAATGAAGATTATAACTGAAATATGAGAAGTTTAGCATCTGATCAGTGAGCTCTGGGTCGGTGTCACGAAAGGGAATTATCTCAGTTCACCGTTGGAAACCCTCATCCTCTGCTTCTGCTAATTATAAGCACAGGTTCTGCAGACTCTGCTCTTCCTCATTAGGATAAGTTGAGGAGTTTCAGCCGGCCTGGATCAGTCATTATCTCACAGACCCGTTCTATAATTTCCCAAGTTCCTATTTAGTTTGTTAAACGCAGCCCATAGATCCATCAAAGGGTTTTAATGACTTTCTGAAGCCGACAGGTCCACGCAAGGCTTTAATCGTCTCCAGAGGGCAGAACTGCTTTAAATGACCGGCTGCAGATGCTCCATCTTCCTTCACACTTTATTCGCTTCCTGCCACGGTCAGACGCACAACATCTTAATGACTGTCAGATTCATCCATCATCTGCGTTCAGGGGGCGGGTCAGAGGTGGAGGGGCGTGGCCTGTTGGGCTTGAGGGGGAGGGGTTACGTGACTCGGCTCCAGGATTATATTTTGATTGGTTAGCACAGATGATTAGCAGTGTTATTTTGGTACCGTTGAGATATCATTACATTTTTTATTTATATTTTGAATTCGTTCATTATTTTATCTTCATAGTCATTTTTTGTAGTTTTTTATTAATATTTTCAATTAGTTTTTAGTAAAATGGTTTATTAATTTTGTTGTGTTTCTGTCATCTTTAGTAGATTTTGTTTTAGTCTATATAGTTTTTCTTACTATTAGTTAGATTTTTTTACATTTTGATTTTATTTTAAGTTTTATTATTTTTTTAGATTTTTAGAAGTTATTGTTTTTAAGATATGTCTATAGAGTTTTTTTATATTTTGATTAGTTTTATATACTTATGTATTTTTTATAATAATGTAATTTAGCAGTTTCTGAAATTTTTATGTTTGATTTTGTTTTAATTTTTTGACGTCTAAAGTTTTTACTAATATGTAGAATTTGTTTTTTATCATTCTAATTTCATATAAATTTTAGTTAAAGCTTTAGCAATTTTATTGTGTTTTGTCATTTTTATTTATTTACTTAATTATTTATTTCGCCTAGATTGTTTGTATCAATTTATTTCCGTTTTAATCTTAGTTATTACATCAAGGTAAACTAAGCAATTATAAGCAAATTATAAATGTTGCATTAGCAACTAGCTGAAATAAAATACATTTACATAATATATATATATATATATATATATATATATATATATATATATATATATATATATATATATATATATATATATATATAATTGTAATTTATTTATATAATATATAATATTAAAAAACAAAAATGTTTTAATGGTTTTACTAGTGATTTGTTTAGAGTGCTCTTAAAACTGTGAAATGTATTTATATTTTTTCCCTGTCTCATTCTTATTTCAGTGCTTATGAAAAAATTATGCATCATGGCATAATAAGTGTTTCAAATGCTGGTATGCTGCATTCACTTGGTTCCATGCTTTATTCAACAAGCAAAATCAAGGTTACAGTCTCAGAAATAATTGTTATTTTGCAGTTTCTTTATGAAATTGAAATGGATGGTTAAATTGATAGCATTGCATTGTTTGATATACTGCAGTGGGTTTATTACTTCAGCAAATGTAGCAGGTCATCTGGATAGTGTATGCACACAGTAAATGTGTCTGCATGCTGTACAGAGATAATACAGTAGTGTGATAGTGAGCTGTTTGTCACTATGTCTTAGAGATGAGCGCTGGGTCAGAAATCACACTGTGATCGGAGGAAGACGGGACGCCCCGCTGCTGCATGTCCTGCTTTAAATTCAGCCTTGAACCTCAGTGTTGTCAGGCTTTTCTGAGAGTTAAAACCACACTGAATTGATTTAGATGAAACACTTTCCACAAGGTGAGTATCATTTGGTTTATTTTGCTGTTTTGGTTACATTCACCTCATGCAAAACATTCATGCATATTTCAATAAAAAATTCATCTTGTTTTGTAAATATTTTGATTATAGATGCTAATTATGTTTTCAAATATAGTCCAAAGTTCATAAATCATTTAAATAAATAAATAGCTCTAATTATTTAATAGTAAATTAATAATGATATATCATTCTTATTAATAAGTAAAGAATTAACAGTCTAGTTAATAAATGATAAATGTTAAGATGATAAGTGTCAATTTAATATAGTTTATAAAAAAAATATCTTAATGTTAATTTTGTAGTAAAATGTAATATGTTAAATGATTGAAATAAATAATTGGCCTATAAGTCACTTTTTGAGTCTTTAATGTTTTTTTCTGTGACATTAATGTATTTGAATCAGTTTGAGTCAATTAAAAATAAATAGTTGAAATTATTATTTTTGAGCCCCTAATAATTTTGACATGCATAAAATAAAATTATAAATAAATTATTGCATATTATTTTATATTTGTAGTAATTTATTATTCATCTTAGTTTATTTAGTTTTAGTTATTTGAGTAGCCTACTTCAACATTAAATGAAATTGTTGACATGACATTTTAATCTACTGGATATTTTAATTTTACTTCAGTTTTTATTTCAAATATATATATACAAGCGATATATATATATATATATATATATATTGAATTAATCAATTATGAAACTAAATACATTTCAGCTGTAAATCAGCTCTTAAAAAGACAAAAGTGATTTCTTTTGTTTTCAGCCAGGCATCAGGATCCCAGTTGGTGGCTTTCAAATGCATGCAATATGACTGTCAACTAACTCGTTTCCTCATTGCAAACGCGCGTGAGGTGTTTGTAATGGCCTCGGGTTGCGAGCACGAGCAGTGACGGCGCTCAGGTCGGGGTTGGGAGGAGGCGCAGCTGTGGGCTGAATGCTAACAAGCTGTTCAGGCTCTTAGACGACGCCGTGACTCATCGCAGAGCAGTGATGACAGATGAAAACAGCTGTGTTTAGCATGCCAATAGAGCTCTTTGTGAGGTTTTGTGAATGGTGCTGCGATCGGCGGAGACTTTGAGTCAATGTCTTGGGAGATTCGGCTCACAATGAGTGTGTGACTTCCACATATCCAGCTCCAGATGAATGTTGATGAGAAGAGCGACTCACAGATGATGAAGACGCTGGTGAATGCTGAATGTGACATGCTAAATGTGAGCGAGAGAGAGTTTGATTCAGAAGAATTTGCATGTAGACTAGAAACCTGCTGTTCACTGTTTGAAATAATGAAGACATAAACTGCAAAAAATGATGTCTTGTGCAGTGTTTTTGTCTTGTTTTCTGGTACCAAAAAATTCTTAAATCAAGATATATTCTTTTTAGATATTAAGGAGGCATTCACAGAACCTGTCTTTGCTTATAAAAAACACAAGATGCGCTGTTAACACTTGTACGTTTTCGTTTTAAAACCTCGTCTACATTGGCGTTTTCACCGCGTTTCAAAAACAAAACAAAAAAAGTAGTTTTGTGTTTCTTTAACCGTATTTTATTTCAGTTAACTGCAAAGACATGAAAATATAATTGAAGGAAACCTGTATGCTCTTACGCTCGGCAGGTTCATCATTGCAACCAGCTGGATGTGAACAGACACTGACAGTGTGTTTCTATGTCTGTCCTGTAGGGGTCGCCCTCCAGGGCCGTCGTCTCTCTTCATCTGGGATCATGTTCTAGAGCCGACCCTACACAGCAACCATGAAAGGCTTAGGGGCCAACCATAGTCGCTATCTGTCTGACACCTGCGACCCTAATGCGGGCCCCCAGGAGCCCCTGTGTCCCTTGGCCCCGGACCCTCATGCTACCTTCCTCCTAAACCCCACCGTCAACCATTACACCACTCTGGATCCTCACCTTCATCATTTTCCTGTTTCCACCCAGACAACGCTTCAGTCGGACTGCATGCTGCCCCTCAACAACCAGCTGACCAACAGCAGCACCTTCCCTCGCCTCCACTACACCACCCAGCAGGAGCAGAGCGACTACACACAGGTATAATATCATAATATTATGATATTTTATTACAATTTAACATAGCTGTTTTCTATTTGAATATACTGTAAAATGTAATTTATTCCTGTGATGCGCAGCTGTATTTCAGCATCATTCCTCCAGTCTTCAGTGTCACATGATTCTTCTGAAATCATTCTTATATGCTGATTTGCTGCTCAATAAATATTTCTCATTTAATATCAATGTTGAAAACATTCGTGCTGCTTCTTATTTTCGTGGACATTTATTGATAATTAGAAAGTTCAAAAGAAAAGCATTTATGTGAAATAGAAAACTTTTGTAACAAAATATAATTATCTTTACTGTCACTTTTTATCAATTAAATGCATCCTTGCTGGATAAAAGTATTTTCTGAAAAATGTATTCTTCATCTTCAAATAAAAAATTACTGACTCAACAGTGTAACGTCCCTGGGGCAACTCTTAGTGCTCTCCATGGTTTTGTCCTACACTTCCCTCAGCATGGTGGTGTGGTCATACCATTACCCATAGCGACCCCTATCGGATGCAGTATGAAGTTCCCTTGAAAGGGAACGTCTCAGGTTACTTATGTAACCATGGTATGGAACAAGACACTGCGTCCTCTATGGGTCGTTATGGGGAATGCCTCGTTGTGATCCGTGTCTGAAGTATACATTGAAAACACCAACAACACGTTGGTCGGCAACAGACAATGATATCACTACTGGTGTGACTACAGTATAAATAGGCGCCGAGAGAACACGCCATCCACTTCTTCGTCTGAACCTTGCATCCGAAGTAAGGCAAGAAACCTAGAGGTCGAAGTGTCTCATTCCCTACTCAGGGAACCATGGTTACATAACTAACCTGAGATGTTCCCTTTCAAGGGAACTTCAAACTGCATCCTCTAGGGGTCGCTATGGGGAATGTTATGACCACGCCACCATGCTGAGGGAAGTGTAGGCCAAAACCATGGAGAGCACTAAGAGTTGCCCCTGGGATGTTACACTGCTGTCTGTGACATTATCCCTTACGGCCGAAGGCTAAATACCCAAACTTACCTGTTAAGGCCAGACCCTTTGGTCCTGGGTAGAGTTCAAGGCTTGGAATCAATAATAGATTCCTTTAAAGTCTCAACAGATCCCTAGTAGAAACACTATTTGAATATGTTTCCTGAG